>NC_060072.1:115941742-116244772 GCF_922984935.1 Meles meles
AAATACATCAAAAACTACATCCTTTGATAAATGAAAAATTTTTACAGTCAACATAAAAATGTTCGAAGGAGTTCATAGTTTTCGAAATTATTTTCCATGGTATGTAAGTAAAGGAAAAAAAGAATGAAAACCACTGGTGTAAGAGCTTTGGGGTTCTATGGATTCTTCCATATCTAAAAGCAAACATATTCTCTATGGAACCTGATAGACTGTAAGGGAGACGCACAGAGTGATAGGGACGTGGAGAAGAGGGCACGACAGAGCACAGTGCATACAAAGGTGATAAAGAGAGCTGGGACGTGTAGGAAAGGGGATGACAGAAAGGTCATGGGAACGCTCAGATGGAAGAGATTCCTGGCAGGGCACAGGGGTCAGCTGCTTCTAAATGCCAGATAAAAAGAGTACAAAAAGATTGGTCCCCTCGTGATAGAGAAGTTCAACACTGCCCAGGAACAAAAACATGACCCTGAACAAAGGAAGGCCACAAAACATTTTTTTTAATTTCAGTATTTCTGAAAGAATGTGCGAAGAAAAGGAATCATATTATTTCTGAATTTCAACACTTCTGCTTTGGCTTTAAGTCACTCAAGAGACATTGGTTTTCATTCCTTTAATTATTTCAAGAAATTCTTGAACACACAGATTACACGTACACACACACACACACAAACACAGACACTTAAATTCTTATTTTTGTCCAAATTCTTTTTTAAGATAAAGAACGTCTAAAAACCTACTAGTTAAAAAAGATGTGGTTTGGCTGCTTTCTCCTAGTACTTAAGAGGAGGCTCTCATGTCTTTGAAAACAATGAATTAAAATAGTATAGAAAAGAAAAAAACACTAGGAACTATAATTCTTCTCCACAAGCCAAAATGATAGCATGAAAAGCCAAGGCAGGCTAAGCAAACTAATTTCTCTCTCACCTGGCAACTCCACCCAGTCCTGAAAGGAACCTTTGGTCGCTTCTTTGTTGAGTGGCTCTCATATAAAGATTCTGCAATGACACCCCACTTGTGTGAAGAAGAGACTGAGAGAGCAGTCAGTCTGGCTTTGGACAGATATCCCTAACTTCGGCCAGCTGGCACAGATCTAATTAGGCAAGCACTCTATTATCATTCTGTTATGGTAAAGTTTCCAGTCTCCTTCTGAACACTGAGAAAAAGGATCCAAGGACATCCTAAATCTCTGATATCAGAGGGAAAAGGAACTTAGTAGGTTCTAATTTAACTCCTAATGACTTAATACAGGTATCAGCTAGAGCAGAATAATGAACAGTTGACCCATGGGGAGCATGGCAGATAGTGTGTGTTCATCAGACCATCGAGCGCTGGAGAAGGAGAGAGGATGACGGGTCTGCAGAGTGGAGAGCAGCAAAGGCCCAAGAGCACCTGACTGTGGCCCTGGGAAGGAGCTGCCCTCATAGAGAACTGCCATCACCCCACCAACAGCCTCCTACTCACAAACCTAGTGCAAACTACTGAAGGAGTCCATCACCCTGAAGAAGAGAGGGGAGATCACCAAATTCGAAAGAAAGGAATCTAAAAGGTGCTGTGTGCCTTATAATCTGAGATTACAACATTACAACATTTCTTCCAAAAATTGAAATAAAATAAATTGGTGTGGGTGGGACCCACAATTTTGGACTGTTCTAATGCTCTTAGACATACGGTCTTTTAATGAAAACAAAAGTCTGTGCAAGCAAAGAATGATCACAAATCAAAAATGTCTCGTGGCTTTGTCATTTTTTTCCTTCTTTCAATCACCTAAGTTAAATATCCTCGGTACTACGCAGAGCAAGGCACAGGAGATACTGAGATCCATGAGCACTTGCTCTCTAGGAGCTAGCTGTCAACACAGACAAGAAAATAATTCTAAATACCACAATATGGTTCAGACCATGAAGAAAGCGTTGGTAGATAGAGTGGAAACCCACCAAGGGCCCAGTTAACCCAGCCTGAGGGATGAGGAGAGGTGACAGCTGAAATGAGGCTTAGAGACTGGAGGAATGGGCTGTGTTGGAGACAGAAGGGGAAATGCAGGTCAGTGCAAAGGCACAGGAGGCCACATGGCACACCAGGGGAACTGCAAGGGATTCTGTATGGTGGAAGCATGGAGATGCAAAAGAAGAAGGTGGGCTGAGAAGGCAGGCAGAGGGTGGATCACGAGGGCCCTGTCTATTATCACATAAAAATGTTCGAAGGAGTTCATAGTTTTCGAAAAAGAAATCATATGACATTTCCAACTGGCAGCTGAAATTTAATTCTAAGGCAACTGAAGAGCCATTAAAAAAGTTGAAGCAAGCAAGTGACATAGTCAGATCTGATGTACCGAAAGTCTTTTCACCTAGCAACAGCAGAGCCATAGGACTGGAAAGGGATACGGTCACAGGTGGGTCCACAGGCTGCTGCAGTAATCCAACGGGGAAAACAGGAGTCTCAGCTAAGGCGGCAGCAATGGGAATGGTAAGGAGCAGTCGGATTCAGGGACAGTTATGAGCAGAAACTAGCACACCTTTCATCACTTGGCTGTAGTGATGTGCCGGGAAGTGCTCCACAGCTGCCTTTTAAAGAGGAAAAAAAAAAAGCCCTGATTTGTAGCATTTGTCAATTTCTACAGGGCAAAATTCCCTTTGTGGCTGTTCTCAAACTCCCAAAGTGGTGTCACTGAACTTAGAACTGGGCAGAAACGTGCACCATCAGCTGCTGCGAGTCGGTGTGAGAGAGCTCCAGCACTACCGCCAGCACAGGAGACTTGGGACGAGGGATGAGTCTAGGAAAAGTCAAGCCTCCCCTGCTCTGTGGACCTGGGCAGAGTAGGAAACGCAGGGCACTACCTGTAGTTACTAAGTTCTGACTGCGACATACTGAGTTAGAAGAAGATATCAAGATGTCCAGCAGGCAGATGGATATAAGGGATCTGAACACTGCAGAGAAAAACCTAGCTAGATACCATCGCTGAAACGGACATTGTGAGAAACTGTGTGCAAACCCAGAAGATAAGAGGATAAAGCACAGAACCCTATAAAACATCAACATTACGGGGATGAATGGAGAACTTGATCAAAGATGCCTCAGTAAGGGGCGCCTGGGTGGCTCAGTGGATTAAGCCGCTGCCTTCGGCTCAGGTCATGATCTCAGGGTCCTGGGATCGAGCCCCGCATCGGGCTCTCTGCTCCGCGGGGAGCCTGCTTCCTCCTCTCTCTCTGCCTGCCTCTCTGCCTACTTGTGATCTCTCTCTCTGTCAAATAAATAAAAAAAAAAAAAAAAAGATGCCTCAGTAAGACCTTTAAAAAAGGGAGGGTTTCCCAGGACCAATTCCCTAAATATTTCCCTGACTGATAATCAATTCACCAAAGAATTAACTTAGTAAAATTACCAAATTTACCTATTTTTAAAACCTATTTTTTAAATTATTTATATAGCAATTGTTCATTAGAGGGACTTGCTTTCCTCAAATTGGCCTGTCTGAATATAAAAAGCCAGAAGAGGAGTTTTAAGGAGCACGGAACAGTCAGTGGCAGCAAATGCCACAAGGGAGGTCAAGAACTAAGAGAAGCAAAGATGTCCCTCATGCTCCAGAGAAAGGTGGTGGTGGGAAGATGCTAGTGGACAAGTGAATGCAAACAGAAGTTGAGATGGTATAGGAACTTCCACTGAAGAGAGCAGAGAAGAAAACCTCAGGGAAAGGCTATTGATTATCTTTCCTTTTCTTGTATTTCTTGTGTAACTCAAAAAGGTTTACATGTTGAATAGAAAGATCCAGCATTTGGGGAGAAATTGAAGGATTAAACAGAAGGGTCAGAAGAATCAATATCCTGATATTCCAGAAGAGGAAGCGGGAAATAAAATTTGTAGTAAAGGTAAAGGAGAAAGATACACTTCCCTAACTCATTTGTGGAACAATCCTTCTGTTAGGTCAGAAAATGGCTGAGTTTCATTTTACCAAGACAATCAAGGTACGTGTCATCTACTTAGAGGTCCTTCTATAATTCCATTTGATTCCAGTTAGAAAATTTCCTGAATGAGGGGCACCTGGGTGGCTCAGTGGATTAAGCCTCTGCCTTTGGCTCAGGTCATGATCTCAGGGTCCTGGGATTGTGCCCCACATCGGGCTCTCTGCTCAGCAGAGAGCCTGCTTCCCCTGCTCCCCTCTGCCTGCTGCTCTGCCTACTTGTGATCTTGCTCTCTGTCAAATAAATAAAAATCTTTAAAAAAAAAAAAAGAAAGAAAGAAAGAAAAGAAAAGAAAATTTCCTGAATGATACTGGTCTATACCCTGAAGTCACAGGAAACAGGAACCAAACCTGAAAGTATGCCAATCTATTAAGTGCAAAATTTAATTGTTTTAGATTCTTCTCATTCCAAACCCTCCTGCCTTCTATCACTGCCCTTCCCTTACAATATCCTACCCCTTTTTAAGTGACTTCCCACTTTACCAGGCCAAGAAATACATATTGTTTTGTTTTTACCTGACATATTTAAAACTTATTTTACAAGTATTTGATGCCTGGAATGATTTATTTTTATGCTTGGAAACACTGACTGACTGTTTTATAAATGCACCAGATTCTTTCAGATCAAGTCAGTGGCTGCTTAAGTAATGATCATCAATATCACTTTAATATGTCAAAACTGTCACCTAACCATTACTGGAAAGTTATCAGTTCTTATAAATGAAGTCTGTCTTATAAATGTTTGATTATTTTCTAGACAATTTAGGATCTTCTCTAAAGGAGAGCTTAGTGATTTGCCAGAACTGTCAGGGATTGAATTACACAGGACTCCAGCACTGTAATATAATATCCTGGTCACTTCATGGTCATTTAACAAATCTCTCTGGCTACCGTTTTACAGGAAACCAACTGAGAAGATTCATGTTCACTATACTGTATAACTTTTATCTGTCCTTTATAGCCAAGGGCCAGGGAACAGTGAGATAAGCTAGGGACTGAAAAGAGAGAAAAACGTTTAACAGAAGCTCCACACACTCCTGGGACAAACACGAAGACTGCAGAATAAGCTGGGTAGTAGAAGATGGGCAAAAAGAAAACATTTACCCTTAGTGTACAAGTTTAATTCACTCTCAAATGGCACAACAGACATAACAGGGATTTTATTTTGTTTTATTTAAGGATTGTATTTTGCTTTCTTTTACAAACTGTCTAAAAAAACAAACACTTCTGATCTTTAGAGATTTATGCAAGTATCAATTCTTAAGAGAAAATGTCTGACTGCTGTAAAAACTGGTAGTATAGAATACATACAGAAATAATCCAGCTGATGAGCAAAATCAGGATAGCTGCTTCAAGAAAGAAAATTCTAGGGGCACCTGGGTGGCTCAGTCCATTAAGCACCAGCTTTCAGCTCAGGTCATGATCCCAGGGTCCTGGGATCAAAACCCAACATCCAGCTCCCTGCTCAGCTTGCAGGGGTGGGAGGGAAGCCTGCTGCTCCCCTCCTTGTGCTCTCATACTCTCTCAGATAAATAAACAAAATCTGAAAGAAAGAAGGTGGAGGGAGAGAGAGAGGGAGGGAAGAAGGAAGGAAGGAAGGAAGGAAGCAAGCTCTAAAAACATAACTTACTACGTACAAAACGAAGAAACCCCCAGAGAACACCATCAAACAATACACTTGAGGGGCTACTAAAGGGGATTCTACTTTTACCTTAAGAATCACAACTAGTGGAGGGGCGCCTGGGTGGCTCAGTGGGTTAAGCCGCCGCCTTCGGCTCAGGTCCCGCATCGGGCTCTCTGCTCAGCAGGGAGCCTGCTTCCCTCTCTCTCTGCCTGCCTCTCTATCTACTTGTGATCTCACTCTGTCAAATAAATAAATAAAATCTTTGAGGAAAAAAAAAAGAATCACAACTAGTGGAAAGTCAAGACTTAGGTTACCAACATGAGCCTTTTGTTTTGTTTTAAGAACACAAATAAATTAGTAACCTACCGTCTGTCTGAGATTTACTGAGGAATATTGTGCTGGCCCGAGGATGGTCTGAAGGATTGAATTCCATGTTCAAATCTTTAAAGAAAGAAAAAGAAAACACATAAATATCCATTTGATAACTCAGGGGAGTCAAGATTAATTTTCAGGTTTTTTAACCTTAAACTGATAATACATTCAAGGATTCTGGCAAAAACCTAAGTTATTATGTTAATACATTCTTCTAGATTCAATTGAGAACACTGCTATTTAGAAACTTGAGAAAGTCACCCATAAAAATTAGACACTTGGTGAAGATATGTTGGCCTCAAATTCCATTTTCTTTTTAAAATTCTGCTCTGTACCCAGGATACTACAAAATAGCAAGACAGAGCTATAACACTCAATTAAAGGGAATTAGGTGCTACAACCAACTCATCTAAAATCTACCATTATTAAAGCAGTATTTCCTTGTCAAAGGTGATTAAAATAGAGTATCTCAGCCAAATCAGCATTCACAAACTGCTTGATTTAAAACTGTTATTTTCTAAAAAGGCAAAACTTATCCTTCAGAGCAAAGGCTGTAGATTGGCCAACGGTGGGCATAATCTGGGGCCATGGATATGTTTTGTTTGAGCCATAGACAAACACATAATGATTTTTATATTTCAAACATATACTACAGAGACAACAATCTATTTCCAGCTTCTCTTGAAAAATAGATCATTTGGCAACACTGGGTTCCCATCCCAATGGTCACAATGGGCTGAAGGCAGCAGCTGCAGCCTCTCCAGGTGAGACCTAAGATCCCAGTCCTCAGCGGTCAACCCTCTCGCCTCCGTGACACCCATTGGGTACTGCTCCTCACTCTCAGAACTTCCCACCCCATGGGCATTTTGGTTTTGTAATCCCTGCCTCCAAACAATCTCAAAGAGCTAGAGACTTGTCAGTAAAGTATAAACAATTTAGAATCCCATCACAGAAGTTTTTCCAGCTTAAAAAAAAAAAAAAATGATTTCAAGGGGAGGGAAAAAATAGTTAAGCAAAACAAAAGATTTAAGTTAGGGGAGGGAAGAGAAAACCAAAATTACTTGAAGAATGGTCTTCAAATCAGCTTCCAGCATCAGAATGAAGACTATTTTGAGTTCAATTATTTCAATAAATTTGCAAAGAAACCTACTCAAGGCCAATAAAAATAGATGGTATCTATCCTTAGCTTTTATAGTTAATTAAGTCAAAAATAAAAGAAAAAAGGATGGTCACATACACATGGGAAGCAACACCTAACCACTTATCCACAGAGACTCACCTCAGCAAACCTTTGAAGTAAAGCAATCTTCCCTACATCAGCCAACGGCTTACTGGACTATATAGCTCCTGACCTCACCCTGGGTGCCTGATTTAAACAATGCATTCCTGAATCTTAAATGCTATTTCAATTATCTGGTCCTTCTTCTGTGACAACTATTAAAATCATATCTACAGTGTAGCAGTTTCATAGCTAAAGGCTATGGAAGGAGAAAGCCAAAAAAGACAATTTTTCACACTTGCTTCAATTTGAACTAGAGAAAATTTGGCCAGAAATCTGGTGAAAATGAGTCTTTATTACGGGGTTTCCTGCTCAAGTAGGATTTTGTTATGAAAAAGTCAGAGGCGCTTAGGTGGCTCAGTTGGTTAAGCAGCTGCCTTTGGCTCAGTCATGATCCCAGGGATAGAGTCCCACATTGGGCTCCCTGCTTAGCAGGGAGTCTGCTTTCTCCTCTGCCTCTCTCCCTGCTCATGCTCTCTCCCTCTCTCTCTTTCAAATAAATAACATCTTTATAAAAAAATTAATAAATAAAATTTTTTAAAAGGTCAAATAACAAATATGTTACTCAATTTTTTTTTAAGATTTTATTTATTTATTTGAGAGACAGAGAGCACAAGCAGGCAGAGAGGCAGGCAGAGAGAGAGGAGGAAGCAGGCTCCCCCAGGAGCAGAGAGCCTGATGCAGGACTCGATCCCAGGACCCAGGGATCACTACGTGAGCCGAACGCAGAGGCTTAACCCACTGAGCCACCCAGGTGCCCCTGTTACTCAATTATTTTTTTGAGAACTCCAGCATATGAAAACTGAGGGCATATATGTAATCCCAACCACAATGGATGCTGTTAACTTCCAAAATCTTAACTTACGGTCCCCATAGAAGTACTGACTGAAAAACAAGGTGCTGCAGTGTCCCGTGCTGATGGTAGAGTAACAGAAACTCAACGCCCTAGCCTTGGACAGTGTCAGCACTGCATCTATTTCAAACTCATCCACCAGACCAGTTTGGAGGGATTTCTTTGCAGGGCTGGGATGGGCAGAAGACTGTCCAGTGACAGATTTTAATCTAGACATTTGAAAAATACACAGGCAGGCCACCCTATGCAGACTCACTTTAGCATCAAAAAGATCACTAGGGGTTTGTAAAACACCACAAACAAAAAGTGTAGTTTTTCTGTTTCAAGCCAACAGTGGAGCCAAAATAACACAAGACTGCCACTTCTTAGGGAATTGAGATCCTCCTGCTTTATATTTAAGAAATGTCCTGGAGGACAATCCCTAGAGATAAGGATTCTATACTAAAATGATCAAAAACCCTAGAAATGGCTAAGAATGGAGACATTCACAGATTCTGAGAGAAGGCTGCCAAAAATAGGGCATTTGTTATGGTAACTAATAGTGTGCCTAGATGGGAGAATGCTATGCCACCATAAAACACTTACACGAACCACACTACTCACGGTGAGCACAGCCTCATGTAAGGAATTGTCGAATCACTATGTTTCCACCTGAAACTAGTCTAATATTGCATGTCAACTATACTTCAATAAAAATACTTCATAATTTAAAAAACGTGAAGAATATTTTATTCGCATGGAAATAGTAGTACCATATGTCATTAGGTGAAGAAAGCAGCATGGTATCATGGGGGGGAGGAATATGCACAGGCATAGTATACATATTAAAAGAAAATACACTAATATTTGGTTACCTTTGAATAATGCAAGGGAGACACTTTTTCTTTTCCATGTTTTCTAAGTTTCCTGCATTGAGCATATTTTCATCTGTTTAACTTTTATAATTTCAAACATTAATGTTTTAAAACAACTTGTGATAAATGATGTAAGACTTCGTTATCCTCTAGGTGGCTGGACATTATTTCTCCAGCACACACGGATTTTCCCAGGAGATGCCCTGGGCAATCTGGGCTGTGGCTGTCGCATTCCCCCTCCCACAAGTCAGGGGAGACTTGCGCAAAGCCACCAAGCTGAGTCACCCCAGCAGCACTGGCCACATGCTGTAGGAACTCGTGATAAAAGACAATGTGCTGTGAGGAACGAGGGACCCCAGCGTGGAGGAGCCTCTGTCCTGCCCACAGCCGCCCTGTTAGTACACTGCACACTTCCTAGTCTAAGCAGAACAGGGCCACGGGGGAGGACAACCACTTGTTCTCCTGTGCAGAGGTTAAGGGTCTAGCTGCGTCCTAACAGAACGTGAACCAGAATTCTGGTCTCCATCTGAAATCTAGACTCCAAAGTTTTTCCCATTACCCCTACTAGGCCCAGACCTTGCCTCAGATCCTGACTGCCCTTGAAGGACTGGAGCTCAGAAGAGAAAGGAGGCAAAAGCCAATACAGAGGAAAATCAGAAGCCCCTAAAGCTGGGTTCACATAATCTTTCTTAAGTTCTCCCTGGAATTTAAAGTTTGGGATCTAGATCCTGAAGGAGATAACCAGGAAGTTTATACAAAGAACAATCGAGGCTATCTCTGCTTCTAGACTAAAGAGTGCATGTAACACTGCTGAGGAAAACAGACTAATTTTTATCAGCAAGCATGCCCAGATGTTAACACATTAGAGCTCAACACTTTCATGAGTTGCCAGGGCATTACTCAGAAAAAAAGCATCTAACAACATGCTGGTTTGCATTTTCTGCAATCCTAACCCAGATCCATATTCCATAACCACAGAGTGGAAAGTAATAAAACTCTTGCCAAGCGTAGGTTAATGGGCTAACTTTGCAGAGGGCAAGTCTGAAAGCCCCACTTCTCTTAACTGTTCATGAGAAGGTGGGCCAACCGCAGCACCCGGTCTACCCAGCACTGATTTACATACGCATGAGAGCAGAATACAAAAGTACAAGGAACTCTCAGGTGTTTCTTACATAGAGGAGCCCCAGATCTTGAAGAGAAATATGGCAATTACAGTATGTGCTTTGACAAGGGAATACCAACTTTTCAGGGAACAAAAAATGAGAAAAGGCAGCATTCTCACAAGCCAAGCAGAATAAACCTGCCATATCACTCAAACTTACACTCTGAAGTCAAGCATGACAAAACTGCTACTTTAGCCATAAAGAAAAAATCCCCACACTGTAGAAAGTCAGGAGAAATGCTATCCCAGATGTGAACGAGTTGGAACACATATGGAAGAGTGTCATGATTTCAGTTCAGCTCAGTGACATTTTTCTTTTTTTTTCCTTTTAAAAGATTTATTTATTTTGAGAGAGAGAGAGCTCTCGAACAAGGGGAGGGGCAGAGAGTGAAGAGAGAAAGAATCTCAAGCAGACTCCCTGTGGAAAGCGGAGCCCCACAAGGGCTTCATCTCACAACACTGAGATCATAACTTGAGCCAAAATCAAGAGTCAGAAGCTTTACTGAATGAGCCACCCAGGCGCCTCTCAGTGATGTTTCCGAGTGGCAAGAATTAAAGGAAGAAAGTTATGAAATAACAAGGTTAAGATCAGAGATTACAGACGAAATAAACCTCACTGCTAAGGAATGCTAACCATTGTGAAGTCAGTTCTGACAGTATACCACCTATTTTAAAGTCATATTTCTGCATGTGGCTGTCCAATTTTCCCAGCACCATTTATTGAAGAGGCTGTCTTTTTTCCATTGGACATTCTTTCCTGCTTTGTCGAAGATTAGTTGACCATAGAGTTGAGGGTCGATTTCTGGGCTCTCTATTCTGTTCCACTGATCTATGTGTCTGTTTTTGTGCCAGTACCATGCTGTCTTGATGATGACAGCTTTGTAATAGAGCTTGAAGTCCGGAATTGTGATGCCACCAACTTTGGCTTTGTTCTTCAATATTCCTTTGGCTATTCGAGGTCTTTTCTGGTTCCATATAAATTTTAGGATTATTTGTTCCATTTCTTTGAAAAAAAATGGATGGTATTTTGATAGGGATTGCATTAAATGTGTAGATTGCTTTAGGTAGCATAGACATTTTCACAATATTTATTCTTCCAATCCAGGAGCATGGAACATTTTTCCATTTTTTTGTGTCTTCCTCAATTTCTTTCATGAGTACTTTATAATTTTCTGTGTATAGATTCTTAGTCTCTTTGGTTAGGTTTATTCCTAGGTATCTTACAGTTTTGGGTACAATTGTAAATGGGATTGACTCCTTAATTTCTCTTTCTTCAGTCTTGTTGTTAAACACTAACTGTTCCCATAATCCTCCTCCAATTCACCACCATGACAAACACTCCTCACCCTCCCCTATCCCGCCCCTTAGAAACTCAAAAGCCCTAGCTTTGCCCTCAGACCCACCCGTCTTCCCAGAGCACACACAGCCCCATCGAGCTCTTGAAGTACCTGATGTGCCAACTTATCGAGGAGAAGTGATAACTTACAAAATTAAATACTCACTAGACTGGGTGTCATTAAGTATAATTTTAGCGATGACAACACCATCCTTACTGAAAGAATAAAACCCCACTGCAATATTGCCATCCCCAAGAAAAGACCCACAGAGAGGAGCTGGCTAGTGACACCACATAGGGGCCAACAGCTCTGCAGCAAGTGAGGTCAGCACTTGGGCAGTCTCTGGAAGGGGCACAGAGAAGGATGAGATGCAGTTTGTCCTACAGGAACTTACAATTTAGTCAGCGAAACAAAATGAAATACCTGATCCCATCAGAATAGAGGACCAGCCAGTGAATAATGAAGAACAGAATATCTAACCAAATGCTATGAGATAGAGAATAGAGTGCTTAAAACGAAAGAACTTAAAGCACTGGACTCTTTCTAAGAGTCAAAAATTTATACTGCTTCCCCCCCTTCCTGCCCACCCCCCAACCCCAACAAGGCCATTCAATTCAATAAGGTGAACAAACAGGCACTGAGTCTATACTACGTATGTTCAGCCCTGGCAATAACAAAGACTACTTTGGGATGGTAACCATGTCTGTGTCTTTCCCCTTCCAGTTACCTCCATCAGCTATTTCCTAGGCATGAGAATGCGTTCTCAACTTTCAAAGGGCTGTAGTCCATTAATAGTGAGACAAAACTTGTATTTAGATGACTTAAAAACAAATCATGTTATTTCTATCACATATTTGCCTTAATAATTACAGTGTGACAGGGTAAATTAGCATTTTATTAGATACCATGAGTATGAATACAATGGGTATTTGTCAAGGTCAGTCCAAACTGCAATGGTTTTCATTCATTCACTCAACAAACAATCGATGAGCATCTCTAGTTCCACATATTGAGGATACAAGATACAGAAGGGAACAAAACAGATCAAGTTCCTGTTCTAATAACATGTCCTTCGAATTTTAAGGTGTGAAGTACCAGTGGAAAATACAAAAAGAATAATAAAAAAAACCCATCAAGAACACAATAAATTCAGGATATCTGGGTGGTTCAGTCGGTGCTTTCAGCTCAGGTCATGATCCCAGGGTCCTGGGATCAAGTCCCACATCAGGCTCCTTGCTCAGTGGGGAGCCTGATTCTCCCTCTGCCTACTGCTCCCGCTGCTTGTGATCTCTCTCCCTCTGACAAATAACTAAAATCTTAAAAAAAAAAAAAAGTATATTTTAAATCCTATAATCCACATTTAGAAAGCTGAAAATCAACTATCCTAGAGTTCTACGAATCATTCATTCCCCAAAGAGAGGCATAAAAAGTGGAGTAGAAAAAACACCTTTTATAATATAAAAGATCTAGATTTGAATACATTCCTGCTAATTCTATGGCCTTGGGCAAAGTGCCATACTATGCCATACTGGGTTTCATTTTCCTCATCTACGAAGTGTGCAAATAACTCCCAATTTAGAGGACTGCCATGATGATTAGAAAATATTCATATAAAGCAATAAGCATGATATCTGTCACACAATAGGTACCCCATAAAGAATGGCTATTAAAATTTTAGGGTGTTAAAAAACATTATTACATAGCATCTAGCTCAGTGCTAGAGACACAAAAGTCTCCAAATATGTATGTTAAAGACACTAAAAATGATGCTAAACCATCATTATACAGTATCTTTTCTCTAGGGAGTCCTGATTAAAGTCTGATGTTTAAAACTTCAGTATTTCAGGGACACCTGCATAGCTCAGTCAGTTAAGCTGCTGCCTTTGGCTCAGGTCATGATCCCAGGGTCCTGGGATGGAGCCCACATTGGGCTCCTTGCTCAGCAGGGAGCCTGCTTTTCCCTCTGCTTGCAGGTTCCTTTGCTTGTGCGTGCGCTCTCTCTCTCTCTCGCTCTCTCTCTCTCTTTCTCTGACTAGTAAATAAGTAAAATCTTAAAAAAAAATAGTAACTTCAGTGTTTCACACTCCTGATACGGATTTTTCTACCTCTCATAAAAAAGGACAAGATGATCCATAATGACAGGATGAACCAGCCCCTAAGGGAGGGATTCTTTAGAAAGAAAGGGCAGTTTTAAGAAATATTATGGAATCTCTAGAGTTGACTTCAAATCCTGGGAACCAGCGTTTTGAAACTACTAACTGCTTCTTTACCATGATGACATTTATTAAGACATACAGTCCAATTAAAATATTAACAGAATGGACTTTCTAAGAGTCCACTGCCACACTTTCAGGTGCTAAAAGAGATATTCAGTCACACTGCTTTGAGTCCATTTCAGCTTAGTACAGGTTATGAAGGGATGGATCCTTTATTCAAAACTGAAAAAAGCCAAACAGCGTGTTTGCCAACCAGCTTAATTCAGCAGTCTTCTCCTACGTCAGGTAACCTAATTTTCTTCTGTTCTTTCCACAGATGGCACAGTATCAGAGATCCACAATGGCTCATCTTGGCTTTTAAATCAGCACCAGTATTATAACCAGTGTTATAACCAGTGTTATAAAAGATTCATGCAATAAAATAACATCCAGGAGTCATTATCTATCACTGATGGTCTGGAAAGCTAGGAAAAACAGGAAAACAGAAAAGTACATCAAGGCCTAAAATGTACTGGGTCTAATACAGATAGGAGCCACAAAAGACAATCTGCACAGAACAGTAACTTACCACCCTCTACCTCTTTTCTCTGCACTTGGCAGCCTAAGTTTCCTATCTTTAAATATTTGACATGATCAAGATCTCAAACTTTTTTTTTTTTTTTAAGATTTTATTTATTTATTTATTTGACAGAGAGAGAGATCACAAGTAGGCAGAGAGGCAGGCAGAGAGAGAGGAGGAAGCAGGCTCCCCGCGGAGCAGAGAGCCCGATGTGGGGCTCGATCCCAGGACCCTGAGATCACGACCTGAGCCGAGGGCAGCGGCTTAATCCACTGAGCCACCCAGGCGCCCCAAGATCTCAAACTTTTAATTTCAACTTTAGGACGACACGTTTCTAAATCTGGCTATGATCTTTAAGGCAATGATGAAATCGACAAAGTCAGTTTAAAATCAGATTGATATACTTTTTAAATTACTACTGTCCCACTGAAAATCAGTGATTATTCATCAGTGCCAAGGAGACCAAAATCAAGAGCTTGACTCCCCCCACCCCCCGCTCCACACTGGTTTGCTCTATCAGTTGCTACCAGGCAAGTCCCATCCCAGCAGCCTACATCCCCACTCACAATAACCACTGTTGCTGTGGCATCAAACTGCTGGTAGCAAAATTCCAGTTCATTTTAAAGCCATCTTTTCTACTCCCACTGATTCTGAGTTTACTCTTACAATTATTCTAATGCACTTAGATTTGGTTATTTTCTGTTTTTACTCTCTACTTTCAGCTTTCTGCATCCCCAAGGGCGGTCTACGCGTGTGGCTTTGTGAGCACGTTATCTCTGGGTCCACACACCCAGGTGTGCCAGGTCTCCAGGTCAGAGTCTGTGCCTGCATGTATGTGTCTCTGTGTGCATCTCTCTGCTCAAACATGTCTGACTCTCCTTCGTGTGCTCTTTCTCTCCATCAACCTATCTATCCACCTGTCTCTATCTACCTCTTCCCCATCTCTCAGTCTCTCTTACACTCTTTTCTTCTTTCCCCCACTCTTACCCTCTCCCCCACCTCCCTTCTCCAGTCTCTCTCCACTGTTATTCTGTCTTAAGATGAACCAAAGGAGACAGAGAAAGATCCTAATGTTAAGATTAAAGACAGATTATCCTGCCAATATGGCAGACCAGATAAACTTAAAGGTCTCACACTATAAGCACTTAGGAATGTGAGATAAAATATAAGACATCCTTTTAAATGTCTACAGGAGTGTATGTCAAGAAAGTAAGGGAGATGACCTGAGGCCTCAGAGAGAACTGAGGTCTTCCAGCAGGGATGGGCTATCCAGCCCTGAGAACTGGGTCTTAGGTCTCACCTCTCATCCTGGCATAATTACTAATCTAATCTCCTTGTATTAATTTAAAAGTATTTTGGTTTGTAAGTCACCTTAGTTTAATGCCCTGCAGGGTAGGATATAAGCCCACAGAGTTGACAAAAGTTGGAACTCAAGCTTTTACACATATGGGCTATGATCTCAACAAAAACTAAACTGGAAGAAAGAAAAAAAGTCATGAACCTAGATGAAGGAGGTTGGGCCAAGAGAGGAAAAGTCTCCCAATCCCTCAGTAACTGGTAACCACTAATATGTCTGTATCTCTAATGTGGTTTTGGAGTCCTACTCTACACATGTACTTCAGGAAATCCCTAGACACATTTATACCAAATTGGTCACATGTCAGTGATATCCCCGGGTACCTGAGAGAATTAACTGTAAACTGCTCTGGCAGGGGGAGCCTGCCTCCCAGAGCTCCACCAGATTATGTACTCTAAAGACAGGCTCATCATTCAAAACACAACTGGCAAGACACAGGAGGAAACAATCCATTGTAAGCAAGAGTCAGAAGACACGGCGGCGCCTGGGTGGCTCAGTGGATTAAGCCGCTGCCTTCGGCTCAGGTCATGATCTCGGGATCCTGGGATCGAGCCCCGCATCGGGCTCTCTGCTCCGCAGGGAGCCTGCTTCCTCCTCTCTCTCTGCCTGCCTCTCTGCCTACTTGTGATCTTCTCTCTGTCAAATAAATAAATAAAATCTTTAAAAAAAAAAAAAAAAAAAAAAAAAAAAAAAAAGAGTCAGAAGACACAACAAATAGCAAGATTAGGCTTTCAAGAACTTGGGGTAAGAGAACAATTGGATAGAGACCGTAAGATAAATATGTGCACAACTGTATGTGCTAACTAAATACATAAAGAAATAAAAATGTAAGGGGAAAAGAGCATTTTGGGAAAAGCCATGTCCATATGTATATCCATCCATGCATATACATGTATGTATGCATATACATGTAAACACATGTATATTCCAGAAATTTAAAACACAGTCATTGAAATCTGAAACTAAATAGATGGGTTAAATGGCACAGTAGACTCCTCTGAACACAGGATTGGTGCCTTGAAAAAACACCTGAGGAAATCACTTAGAATGAAGCACAGAGAGATCAAAAACTAACAATGTATAAAATGAAAAAGTCCAACTAGCAGTGGCTCTGCACTCCATAACCAGTCAGAATAAAAAAGACTCTTAGCAAATCCCTTTCATCTGATAAAAGGTATCTTCATAAAGGCTATCTGCCCCAAACCGACAGCAATCCTCATACTTAATGGTCAAACATCAGGCGCGTTCTCCTCAGGTCAGAAAGGAGGCAGCGATCCAGCTACCTTCAATTCAACATTATACGGGATGGGCCAACCAAAAAAAAAAAAAAAAAAAACAAAAAAAGAGAATTTACTGGACTGGAAAGAAACATAACTGTCATTATCTGCATATAATCCTCTACTTAGAAAATACAAGGAGCTTTGCAAATCTATAGGCATTAAATACAAATTAAGATACAGAAATTATTTTCATTCAATTACCTTAGTAATCGTGCTCCACTGAAGGAGCAGCACCATCTCCCTTACCCTACAGTGTTTAGAAATGTATGGGGACAATTTTGGCTGTCACAATGATAAGCAGCTGCTTCTTGTCTGTTGCCACAGTCCCACACAATGAGGAACTGTGCCACACAATGTCAATAGGGCATTCACTGAGAAACACTGTGGCCTAGAGCAAGAAACAATTAACAAATGTAATAATGGTAATATTAAAAAGGCTTAATTTGACTGTGCAGGTTCGCATGGAGCCTGCTGGAAAAAAAGGCTCAATTTACTGTTACAAAAAACTATCATTAAATTTAACAAAAGATTTTAAGATCTTATACAGAAAATTATAACATTTTATTAAAAAGCTAAAATAAATACATACGTATATGAATAAACATTCTGCATGCGTGTGAATAAACATTCTGCATGCGTGTGCGCACGCACACACACACTCATAAATACATACAACTATTCACATGCATATACATCCTTACTTGGCATCACACCCACCCTGTGTCAGACCCCTTGCTACATGCTGAGCTGGGATTCAGCACTAAACAGCAGACAAGGTTCTTGCTCACAGAATTATCAATCCAAGTGTTTGAAAGTTTAAAGATGATCACTCTGGTGACAGCTGGTATTACAAACTAATCTCTTCCACTTTGAAACTAAAATTGAGGCAGGGGCTTTTCCAGGATACTTGCTTCATCCCACCATTACTCTCCTTTGAGCATTTTGCTGATAACTCCTACATCCACTAGAGGTCAGGCAAGGAAGAACATACAGAAGGTTATAAAAAGTCATCACGGAGGGAGTGGGGGGTTGGAAGAGCACTAAGAACAGTGCTACTACATGCTCACTTCCACGTTAGCTTTAGTGGAAGTGTAAGTACAAGCTAACACATCCAAGAATATTTTGTTATACCCACAGTACTGTTGTTATTTGCATATAATCATCCACTTAGAAAGTAAGAATAAGCTCTCACTGGCTTACATGTTTAGTCTTCACTCCTCTATACAACTGGCCAGCACTAACAACTGGCTGGCCTGGTTTCCCACTTCTCTTTGCCTTATACCCTTACACTTCGTTTTCCCCATACACACACCTAATATCCACTGTTTCTCATAGGCTTGACCAAGGCATCCCTTCTGCCAGGAACAACCCTTTCTAGGTCAGCCCACCTATCCATTCCTGCTCCCACCTCAAATCTGGCCAAGGCTTGGTGGACCCTGAAAGACCTTCTGACTCATCTAGACTTGCTCACTTGTCCTTCTCCACTCCAACCAATCTTGTTACATGTCTGTGTTCTAACAATTTTCTTCTATCTCCATAACTGTTGGTTTGAATTCATGATCCCCCAAATGTGTACTGACTGTATAAAGGTCAGTGAATAAATTCAGGTATCTTCTATATGCCACCAAGTTACTGAAGCAGACAATTTTAACACAAGATATTCCAAAATACTCCCCGCATCAAGGAGCTTCTATCCTCCGGCCCATATACACACACACTTATTTCCACAAATTCTTAAGCAATTCAGAATGTGGGAAGGATCACATGAGTGACACTGATGGGAAGTGCTCCAAGGATTACTAGTAGAACAGAGATGACTTCCTAGAACAGATGAGATTTCAGTGGACCTGACAGATTCTTATTTGGAGAAGGCTGCTCAAGGGGGGGGTACATTTCAGCCAGAAGGAAGAGGTTGAGTCAAGGCATAGGGTGGACAGAAAAAAACTTTTTAGGGGACAGCCAGGAGACACACATGGCAAGCCTAAGAGTTCAGAAAGAAAAGCCAAAGGAAAGCAAAGCAAGAACGGTGGATTCAGGCCAAACTGCAGAAGACCACAAATGCCAGAACAAGAAGCTGCATTTCTCCTGTGAACAATGAGGGACAAGCCACTTATGGTGTTCCAAAATACAAATCTGGCTGCTGGTATCTGCATTTAGAAAGATATCCTCTGGAAAAAAATTTGAAGGTGAAGGGACAAGTTTAAATTCAAAAAAAGGAGGAAGAGAAAAATCATGTATCCGGTAACCTTTTTTTTTAACCTCAGATAAATTAACTGAAAAATGCTACTTTGTCCTGGCATCAAATTATTAAGCATATACTGCAGTGTTTGAAGTCCAGCAGACAACAAGATATTTTTAAAAAATGCAACTGAAAGCTGAAAGACTAAATTCTGGTTTCTGCTTAGCCACTTAGCCATGCTACTTCTCCAAGTCTCAATAAAATACAGATGATGATAATTCTCATACCTTCTTTGTGATCAGTGGCAATGCCAGCGGGATTCATGGGCCCACATGGGGACCACATGGAATCAGTACCATCTTAGGATAAGGACCATGTGTACAAAGTCCAAAGGCTCAACAATAATTAACTGAATACTGTAAATAACATAAAATAATGATCAAGTGAAGTAGCTCTTCGAAGGAAAGGAAAAGAAAAATTTGCAAGGCCCAACAATTAACTCAAATGTAGATTAATGCAAAGAGAAGGAATCTCCTAGCAACCAGCCTCTCCTGAGAGGCATGAATTAACACTATCACTGAAACAGGAAAAACACCACTTGGATCACTGATATTTTAATACCAGGCAAATACCTAGTCTTTTACATATGGGCAATACTGACAAAATGTGCTACTGTAGGGAACTAAAAAGTGTCCAAAATGACACCCAGAACGCCAGGGGAGAAATATTTAACTCCCTTATCATTATTTAATTCAACAATTAACAACTGTTCATTGAGAATCAACTTGATGTCGGCACTGTGTGCAAGGAATACATTGGTGAATGAACCTGTGGCCCACTGGAGGGTAAAGGCTAGGGGAGGAGTGAAACAGACAAAACAGCCAACAGTAGTTAAGTGTTCTGCTAGGGGCAAGTGCTATGGGAGAAGCAAGGAGAGAGCTGAAGCTTCCAAAAATGGGTTAGTTAGACTCAACGCGTTAAGAGTAGGGGTACTAAATGCAGAACTAGCATACCAAAGGCACAAAGTTGTTTTGTTTTGTTTTTAAAGCACATACTGAGCCTTTAGGACACACTTAAAATATGTAAGAGTGTAAGGAGAAGTGGTGATAAAGAGTTCTTGGAAGAGTTGGGATTTTACTGCAAGGGCACCAAGAAGCTGCTGAAGGATGATGTGACATAATCGAACACACACCTAAGAAAAATCACCATCGCTGCACAGTGGGGGTAAAAAATGAAACAAAGGAAGACGAGACCAGAGGACAGGATATTAGGAAGGAGGCTGTGGCCATAATTCAGAGGGGAAGGAAGGTGGTTGAGAGAAGTGGATGAACTTGAAGATAGTACAGACGGACCCAATGCATTTGTTAACGAGGCCCAGCACAGAGATTAGGCACAGCAGAGGGAGGGAGCAGGGAAGACCCACAGGGTGGATGTGCTGCTGGGTTTATCTTACCTGTGGAAAAGCAACAGTCTATTAACCCAGTCAAACCCCAAACACTAACAGCCATGCTAAATGCCTTTAATTACTCATTTTTCCCATTTCCCAACACCATTTCCTCAAGTCTAAACAAGATAACCTGTTACCATCCAGAATAACAGTGGCAAATCCAGCCTAAGCAGCAGTCTCCTGAACCTTCTCTGCCTACTATTTATTCTGAAGCCTTAAATGATGGCCAGTGTGTAACCCCTGACCTTCTATGATCTGGTTTCTTTGTCAATGACTGCAGAAGAGGTCAATAGCATGAATTTACTTCCCAAACCAGGCTTACAACTGCTTATTTAAGAGCAAATGGTGGTAGAAATTTCAAGCTGTGAAAATGTTTATCATTTGCTTATATGCATAAAGTCCTGAAGGAGGATTTTTTTTTTGCTTTTGCTTTTCTCTCCAAGGATGTACTGCCAAATTTAATCTTTTTAACTGTTTTAATAAATCTTTTTAAAAGTTCTGTTTGACATACATACTTCCCAAGATCTTGTAAATGATGTCATTTGTTTCAAATTGTAATGTCTTAGTTTCATTGATTCTGCTTCCTTTCTAAACTTGGTGATGCCAGAGTTTCATTATTCATTACCCTCTACTAGCTCATGTCTCTTTAGAATCCTACCACCAAAAAATCACTGGTTCTTCCTTCTGTAAGATTCCATAATGCAAAACCCTGGCTTGCACTCCTCCAGTGAAAGAGGTCACTCAGAAGCCATGAAGATCAGGAACCTCCATCTGCTGAAAAACAAACTGTGCATTCACAAGGTACAGAGATCCCCACACCTCACCAATAGGGTTGGCTTTTTTGTATCCATTTCCCCAAATATCCCTAATTGAGGCATAATATTGCTGATACACAAGACAATCCCAAGGAATGCCCAAAATACCACTTCTTCTCTTCCTCTGCCTCTCCCATGGCAAAGTTGTGAACAACACACGGTAGTAAAAAGCCCCCCCCCCCCCCCCCCCCCCAGCAAGGAAAGCTCACAATGTCATCTGGGACACAGGTGGCTCCTGCCTCGCAAGCTGCTGATGTAGGGGGAATGGCTGGTGCTTCTGACCTGGACTGGGGGGGGCAACTTTTCAATCACCACCCCTCTATTCCAAAAAGAAGTCCCACTGACACAGCCTGAGGACCTGCCACAGCGAGCAGCCAGTAGGAGCGTGTGTGTGCAGCACACAATACAGAAGTTACAGCAGAAAGAGACCTTCCCCTCTTTATTTCTGAAAGTTAATCTGCTTCCTGCTAGGTTCAGAATGAGGCTCACCTTGGTTCTCAGTTTCAGCATCTCACAGTTTGGGGGATTTTTACAAAGCCCCTTCTTGAAGAGCCTCTCAGATTGAAATGGCAAAACAACAGCAAAGAAGCAAGGGCAGGGATGAAGAGAAGCTAAATGGAAATCCTAAGTAGAAATATGGGAGAGGAACAGAGAAGGAAACTATCCAGTCATGAGACCAAGATCCTTCTGTGGCTGGTAGAACGGTATGAATGCCATTCCAAAAGAGGCAAAAAAAAAAAAAAAAAGCTCCACTTAACATGACCACTTGGAAAAACACTGCTTCTTTAGATATAAAAGTGTAAGATTGTTATTTTAGTAAAAATAGCAGTTTTCCTTTACGGTAATACTAAGAAACCATCATAAAAATTCCTATCCAATCTACTTTTGGAGGCTTATGGCTAAGCTGTAAAGACTTGATTTTTAGAGTTAGAATCAAACTTCTGTTTTCCATTCCCCAGAGTCTGGCCAACATTCAAGCAAATGCCTTAAGCCTGGGGGGGACATTGGGAAGCAACTTACATTGTACATAATGTGAGAGTGTGTAAGGGAGTCGGGTGTGCTGGGGATAAACACATAAAAGCATAAGAAAATTCAGTCCACAACAAAATTTATTTATGCATTTTGAAGTAGGCTACACTGAATAACATGAGGGGCAAATAAAGTTACTAATGTTGAGATAGCCAAGTAATAAATCAGACATTTTTTTCTACTTTCAAACACAAAACAATTGAAAGCCCATACTTGCCACAAAGAATATAAAACATGAGCAAGAGATCTTTGGATCAAATTTTCATCAGCTGCTCCAAGGCACCCCCAAAAGATTTCCAAGATGCTGGGGAATGGTCCTAAAGAAAGTACACCTTGACTGTCAACCATCAACCAAACCTCAAGCACAGGGTGTGGAAAGTGTCATCCTTCAGATCTTTTCCCTTTGTTTCCATATCTAGAAGGTCATCAGCAAGGCTACCACAGGGCCCTGGCAGGCGACCCTGTCCTGGGTCAGTGTTTCAGTCTGGTTCAGTCCGCAGACAGCCCTATCCTGCTTCCCACCCCTCCTATTCCTTCTGCAGTTTATGATACCTGGATGTCTGAGCCCAACCTCCACACACAAGCTCCTATGATAACAAGTACTATATCCTGTTCACCTTCATACACCATACAGGGTTAGCACAGAGCCTTCTCTATCAATGTATGCTCAATAAATTATTAAATAAGGGGCACCTGTGTGGCTCAGTGGGTTAAAGCCTCTGCCTTCGGCTCAGGTCATGATCCCAGGGTCCTGGGATCGAGCCCCGCATCGGGCTCTCTGCTCCGCGGGGAGCCTGCTTCCTCCTCTCTCTCTGCCTGCCTCTCTGCCTGGTTGTGATTTCTCTCTGTCAAATAAATAGAATATTAAAAAATAAATAAATAAATTATTAAATAATAAAACAACTGAACCTCACCTGCTAAAATGAGGTAACTGAGTAAAGAGTCTTACAACTGTACCATGTCATATTGCTTCGATGTCATATTCATGAAACTTCAGAAAACTTTATGTAATGGAGCAGATAAAATAACTATGTTCCATAAACATTTCATGCTGATTGTTTCCTCTGAGCTTCTGTTAGAGGTATTATTCTCCTTCCTCTCCTGCATTTGCTCAAGTCATAGTTACAATAATAGCTTAATACTTAGTGTATGCTATGTTCCAGGCACTGTACCAAGGCATTTCACCTACAGGAAATCCAATTACCCACCATAACCCTGAAACTTGCTAAAATTATCCTCACAATAATTTTTTTCTAATGAGGTTTAGAGAAGTTATAGAAAATCCCCCAAGCTCACACAGCTATAAGGAGTGGGCAGATTGTAGGCCTGGGAGAGTAGGGAGATCTGACCAAAGACAAAGGTCATTCTTTTCAATAACACAATGCTACCTTGGACCCATGAAACCACCTCTGACATTCAAAGATTCTATATTAATGTCCCCTATTGTTCCACAAGCATGCGACACTGAACCAAAATCTACCGGGGGCAGAAGTCTTTAGAGCTTTTGTGTCTTCATTTCCAGGCTGTCAGATATTGTTTTACGCTGTACCAATGTATTTATCTCAGCCAGTAATACCTCCCTTTTTTTTTTCCTTTCTTTCTTTTAATCAGCCGGTAATGGGAGATAAATTAACCACACTTAATAGACCTGGTGTGAAATATCCCACCCACAATTTGCAAAACAATGTGAGCCCCAAGTAGGTGCTCACCCAGTACCTGTCCGATTGATTAAGTAATGCCTCTAGGCAAGTCATAAGGGCGTGATGGGTTGAGCTTGGTAGGAGCCAGAAAGGTAGGAGCCAGAAAGCCATTCTCCCAGCCCCTCTATTAGACGGAGAGTCACTCCAACAAAACATTGAATCTTCTACCAGAGGCCTTCCTACAAACTCTAGACAATGGGGACCTGCCTTGTTCAGTGTCATGATGCCTCAGAAGACACCATCCACTTCATTCCTTCACACCTTTGGAGAAGATTCCATGGTCCTCTCTGCTAAGAGCTCTAGCCCTAGGAGCCTTCTCTCAGCTCTCCCTCACAATGTGTTTGCATCCCTCTAGAGTCAACTGAGGAATCCCATCTGAGTAAATTCTATCTAATTCTACCTTCTTCTAAATCTAAAATCTTTAACAGAATAAAATTTCTTTACAAAATATGATGGACTTGCCTATGCGTGCTAAATAGAGTTTGTTCTCTTCTGTGTGGCGTGGCCTTGAGGTCATGAGGAGTTTGAAGGAGTTTCTGCTTCTCCTGTTTGATTTTTCTGTCTCCTCCCTCCCTGTGTGTGGGTCAGCACTCTTTCTTTTCTGTTTTCTTAGGACTGAGAAAGTAAGCTGTTTTGTTTGTTAAGGGCTGAAAGCAAAGAAGGAGCGTGAGGGTCCACCAGGGAGAGAGCCTAGAGCAGGGGTATCCCCTCAAACCTAGGGCAGTGATTCCCTAAGAGTGGAAACTCATGAATAAGACATGCAGCCAGGCTTGGGGAACACTGGTTTACAATTTCAGCACAGACTTTAGCATGGGCTTCGGCCCCACTCCCCACGGTCTCCCGCATTCTAGACCGCTGAGGCAAGAGACAGGGAAGGTAAGTAAGATAATAGTACTTTGCCTTCACCCCTCCCTGCTCACTACAATGGAATCTCTAAGAGAAGGGACCCTCTGTCCTGTTAATTGTGGAATCACAATCACTGATGCCTCAAGCGTCCAACTCAGAGTTAAGCATTCCACAAACTTGCTGAATAAGGGAGGAATGAATGAGTAATCTAATGAAAATTTCTCTTCCATAATTAACACTCACAATGCAAAATCTTTTATAGACTCCTTATGAGTTGGAACAAATAAATTCAGGAAAGAAAACTCCAATGAACTGTGACAGCAGGAGAAAATTGATTCTTTTCAACCTTAAACAAGAGAAAAGAGTGTAATTTCATCAAAGTAACAAGTTATAGGTACACAGCCACCAGGATCAACAACTGTGAGATCTGCTGGCTGGAGTCCTTCAGCATACTGACATGACATCCCCCAAAAAGCCCACATCAAAAAGGCCAAAGGCAAACACAGAGAAACTACCCTATAGGAAAACACAAAACACCTCTTTGACCTTGTAGAGAAAGTACCACTTCTGTTTTTTAAACAAAGAACACACACACACACACACACACACACACACACACACACACCCCAAAAGGGGGGGGGGGGCGCGAAAAAATAAAACAGCAAAAACAACAGGTGGAAAAATCTTAGAGAGAATACAACTGTATTTTTAAATTTATGAATTTCCCTAGAAGAGAGTTAAAAAATAAAGCCTGAATTTGGACTACAGTAAAATAAATGTGCAGGATCCATTATAAAAATGAGTACAGGGGCGCCTAGGTGGCTCAGTGGGTTAAGCCTCTGCCTTCGGCTCAGGTCACGATCTCAGGGTCCTGGGATCGAACCCCACATCGAGCTCTCTGTTCAGCCTGCTTCACCCTTTCTTTCTGCCATCCTCTTTGCCTACTTGTGATCTCTGTCTGTCAAATAAATAAAATCTTTTTAAAAAATGAGTACAGATCTGTTTTAAGATCCAATTGCTACTTATTTCTAGCAAGGTACACCATCTATCAGAAGAAACTAAAGGCACTAAGGGGTACAGTCTCCCTGTGCTGAGTCCTGTCTGTCCACAAGAAGGAATGGGTAGGGAGACCTGTGGACAAAACAACCAAGAGCTCTTGGACACCAAGAGTCGAGAAAGAGAACACTGATTACACACCAGACTGAAGCGAGGTGGTCACAACGAGAGATTTTAATTCCAAGTAACATCTAAACCAAATGGAGAAAACTCTTAAAACTAAAACCATGCCTATATAATCAGTGATTATCTGAAAGTAATAAAGAAACTGGATAAGCCAAGTATAATGGCAAGTAAGATTATGAAAGAGTGCCACTTCAAAAATGGAAAAACAGAATACACAGTTCAAGACAAATACAGTGGAGCCAACACGTCAGCTACACTAAAATGTGAAAACTTAAGATGCTTCCCCCAGGAGAATTTTCAGAGAGAGAGTAAAGAACTGGCTCACTGCTTGATTCAGATGGCATATATATAAAACAGATGACAGAGAACGCAGAACAATCAACCCCTTTTACAGCCATTTATATCCCACAGAATCTGAAGATTATTGTTTTAGTCCCTATATGTCACTCTACAGCACGTCTAGGATTCCTGGCAGTCAAATTCATCACATCTGCAAATTAAAAAAAAAAAAAAAAATCATCTATCAGTATTTCACCCACTTTTAGATCTAATACATAACTTCTATTTTAAGAAGAAAAAGAATTTACTTCCTACCTCAATCTATAACTATAACCTGCCTTTCAAACATTCCAATTCTAAGGAAAGGAGAAAAGGAAAACCGTGCTTTCGGGGGGGGGGGGGTCACCTCAGACACAGGGAAATGTGATGCATAACTAATGATAAAATCTGAGATGCAACTACCAAGGCAGAGCTGTTCTGAATTTAATCAAGTCTGCTGAGCTTCAGAGGGATGGATAATAGGCAGCCAGATGGACAAGATTTGCATTCAGAAAAGCTACACTAAGAAGATCCAAATAAATGTGCCTCAGAATCCTGGCATCAAAGATCTGCTGCCCAGTTTAATAAAACCTGAATTAAAACAATCACAAAAACAAAAAATATTTAAACAATCCATTTCATTTCTAAAGCTGAATCAATAATAAGGCAATTAGCCCAGCACAATAGAGGCTCAGTCTTAATTCTCTTTTTGTTCCATCTGAGTGCTCAAGCATTGCTGCCACATCAGGCTCTGATCCAGGTTGCACTGAGAGAAACAGACACAGAGAGGACGAGAACCCGTGAATTCTCTCTGTAACTACCTAGTGAATGGTGAAGTCAACTTTATAACTTGGACACATGTGAGTACAATTATACACGCACCAGTGCATGCAAAAATCGTAACTCTTCTACAAAACCTGAGCCATGGGGTAAATATAAGAGGAAAAACACAGGGCTATAATGTTACAGCAAAGTACCTACAGTCTGCTATTTTATTTTATTTTATTTTAATTTTTTTTTTTTTTTTTTTAATTTGACAGAGAGAAATCACAGCTAGGCAGAGAGGCAGGCAGAGAGAGAGGAGGAAGCAGGCAGGCTCCCTGCGGAGCAGAGAGCCCGATGCGGGGCCCGATCCCCAGACCCTGGGATCATGACCCGAGCCGAAGGCAGAGGCTTTAACCCACTGAGCCACCCAGGTGCCCCCAGTCTGCTATTTTAAGTCAGCATGACTATAAAAGAAAAGCAAAGCCAGATTTTTCCAAGGCCTTCAAAGGGTCATTCATATTTCCTGGTTTGTTAATCTAGTAAACAGTGCTGGATAAAATATGCTGAAGGCTGGGGGCTCAGGACTAGTCCTGGCTCCTTCTCATGACTCAGTGAGGGGATGGGCGGCCAAGCCAACCCATGTCTCCAGAGCCCTAGGCATGCTAGGGAGGTGGTCATGAGATGTCAAAGACCCATTTTGCACCTGCCCCAGCTCCAAAGGCCAGTAAGTGGAGGGGCTGAGATTCAGAGGTACCCCAGGCATGCCAAGCCTCACTGGGTTCAATTAACAACAACACTACAGAGACCATTTTCTTCCAAATTTTTGATGGAAGTTTAAGTGGAGCCTCTGATCGATTCCCTGTGTCAAGAGAAAAGAAGGGGAAACTTCCATATTTATTCAATTTTTTCCTACTGTAATTTTCAAGGTTTGATTTAGTTTGATTTTTTTTATTTTATTTGATTCTAAAAATAGCAGAAATGTTAGAGAAAAATGTTAACAGTGATTAGTGTTGATTTCAGTGATGGTTTTAACTTGGCGAAAGGTATTTTCTTCCATAATTATAACATCCAAGAGAGTTCATTAAAATCTAACCTTTTGGGGCGCCTGGTTGGCTCAGTGGATTAAGCCGCTGCCTTCGGCTCAGGTCATGATCTCAGGGTTCTGGGATCGAGCCCCGCATCGGGCTCTCTGCTCTGCAGGGAGCCTGCTTCCTCCTCTCTCTCTGCCTGCCTCTCTGCCTACTTGTGATCTCTCTCTCTGTCAAATAAATAAATAAAATCTTTAAAAAAAAAAATCTAACCTTTCCATGGTTACTGTATCCAATAGAAGGGTACATTTCATTCAGACAAAATTTTCAGTAACTTCGGGCCCTCTGGAAAACCCTCTAGGTAAAATGTCCCTTTCCCCATGCCATTCACAGCTGGTCAGCTCCATTATCCTTCTGAGATGTTAACCCACTCAGGGTTCTATTGTAAGTTACTGTCAGCCTCCTCTACAAAGTGTTCACTGGCCTTACTCCTATCCCAGGAGAATTATTTTGGTGGGGACTATTCAAGAATAAAGCCAGAACGAAGGCTATGGCCAGGGAGAGCACTGCATCCCCAGACATAAAGACACTCCAGACACAAGACCAGGCACTGTGCACATACCACCTCCCCCAGATACACTTTGCTTGGCTCCTGCTGGAGAGTTAAAGGCAAAGGGCAAAGGGAAGCCACTGAGGTTGTAAAGGACCAAGAGAAGCGATCACACTTGCATTTTTAGCGGATCCTTGTTTCAGGCCGCTATCAAGATCTTCCTCCACCAACGGACCAAAACCTTGCTTTCTGGTTCTAACTCTCCACAATCGTGATCAGGTTTGCCCAGTTTTTCAAGGAGAAACTTCAGAATGAAAAGTTGTGCTCTGCCCAGGTTTACTTCTGCTTGTTGTGCCATGGTTCTTGGGTGGGGTTCACAATCCATTCAAGATATAAACAGCTTTTCAGTAAACCCGCACTTAACCAGCTTGGCTGAGCCTTTCCTACGGCCATCCTGTGGTCCTCCCTTGGTTACAGGACACAAGCTGGAATGGCTTCTGTGCTGGAAGGTGTAAAGGCTTCAGGTTGCTGGACCATAAACCATGTGCTAAGACCCTGGACCTGGAAGTTACCCAGAACTGGCTCATGTCCCACGCTGGCTACTAACTATGTGCCCTTGGGCAAGATCCTTAACATCCTTACGTTTCAGAAATCGCCAGGATTCCTAACCACACACACAGAAAAAGTCAAGGCAGTCAGAAAGAAAAAAACCCTTCACTGAATTTATATCTGTTCTACAGTATAATACACTGTTTTTCAAACTAAAGTTAGACCTTCGGGAGGATATGATATCAATATAGAGGATCATGAATCATACTTTGAAAAAATGAAATAGAACAGAAAAGATCAGAACATAATAAATATAAAATGCATAAAGGTAAACATTGTTTCATGTGTGTTTATGATATAAAACATAGATTTGGGTTCATTGATAAAATGTATTTTCTTACTATGGGTCACAGTCAAAAACCTGGAAAACCACAAGTGTATCAGTAAAACACCAATATGGTTATTACTAGAAAGACAGCAAGCCCAATTGCAAAGAGCCTTAAATATAGCAGATTTTTTCTTTCACCTACTGATTAAAATCTTTTAAAGGGTCTAGTCGCTTGAGAGAAAAAAGTAATTAAAAAGAATCCAAAATAAGCTACCAAATGCTGCTCAACTTAGACATCCAATAAGTAGCTTTTGCTAATTCAAATATTAGTATCATGCACCTTCTCGAATAGTAATTTTGTAGATTGCCTTTGAAAATTTAAATCATTAATTCCACTCCTGGGTTTCTACCCTACTGTAGAGCAGTATCACCACATTTACATGTTACATATGTTGGGGGCAGGGGGGTGGCGGATGGTTTGGTTGTTTGGTGGTAGTGGTTTTATTTTAAACAAATCCAGCTTTTTAAAGAAGAAATTACACATAAATATTCACAGTTCTTTCTGTATAATGCAAGCTATAGGAACTTTTTCTTTCTTCTAACTTTTCTGTATTTTCCGATTTTTCTCTAATGGGCATATTGCACATTCAAAAATGGAGAGGATGATAAAACAAACTTTCCTTTTTAAGCATACCAATGCCACAGAGTTTTTGAATTTTACCATTAAATTTCCAACCTCAAAGAACAAAGAAATTTATTCTAAAACAGCGGAAATGTTAGCAGCCGCTTAGATGGAAAAGGAAAGGGTCAATAAGAACTTCACACCATGAAATGGGAAGACAAACATTAAAAATCAAACAAGTAAAGGTTAAAATTTATTCACCTCTGAATAGGAATATTGTTTCAATCTAAGATAAGCAGGGTTATGCCTGCTTTAAGGCAGACAAATATTATTACTGATCTGATAAAAACTAAAGAGTTACTTTGATGTCTGAATAAAAGAGAAGAAATTCATATTTCATTTCTCATTTCCACAGCACCTAGCCTAAAGGTATACTCAGAGATGAACAAAAATAATAGGAAAAACCAATAATCACTCTGAGCCCCAAGTGGAGAATGAAGTATAAACTGTTAGAGGAGGATGTTTTCAACATCATTGCAAACAGTTACATCTCCAATATGTAGCATTGTTGTTTACCATCTTTTCTCTAATGCTCAACAGGACAAGTTCTACAAGTTCATTTGCCCCCATCTTCATTAATTCATGTAGGAACACAGAGAAAATTATTAAACTAATAAAGTATTAGCCGGATCCTGGCATACATTACCACCTGAACTATTAAAGGCAAGGAGGAAGACAATGTCTTATTAAATACTGCACTATAATACCAAGTTGAAATAAAATTATGAAAGAGATTGGCACTGCTAGGCCCAATGCTGCTGACATTCCAAGTGTTCTACAACAGGGCAATGCTGGCTTGGGATGACAGTGGGAAGGAGAAGGTGTGGACTGCCCGGGCCTTTCCCCAGGGGGAGTCAATAACTACCCAGCAGTCAGCAATCTCACATGGAGCTGCACAGTTCCGGGGGTAGAAGACAAGAGCTCCAAGCTTGTCCCCAGGTGACAGGTCAAGCAAGCCCAAGCTGACCCAAGAACTAGGAGGAATAGCCTCAGGAAGCTCCTTCGGGTGTTTGTATCCGTTCTCAATCTATATGATTAAATTTCACTTCTCAAAGCTAACCACCCCAAGCTGAGTGTCATATAGAATTATTCCTCACAAAAGGCCAAAAAAGGAGGAACCAAATCAAACAAAACTTCCTTGGAAAATTACTCTGGTTTCATTTGCTCAGCACAGCCTTTAGCCTGGCTGTACTCTGACATCAAAAGAATCTGTGTTAATCACTGATTTTCCAGTTATTTTAAGAAGAAATGGAAAATCACCAACTCATTCTGAGTCTGAGGCACTTGGTAACATTTACAGTTTACCAAGCACACACACAAAAAGCTAAGAATATTGCCAGCTCTGAGCCAACCAAGCAAAACAACTACACCCAAGCAGCTGATCCGTCTGTGATGGAACAAACCATGTTTCTTCTCTGCTCTCTCGACTTCAAATTCACTTTGGTACAGCAAAGGAGAAACAGAGGAAGATTATTTCACAATTTATAAAACACACATGCTAATACATTCACACCATGGTCTTCTTTAAGTCCTTATCCTTATCAATACAACCTCCTGTGCTGGGGAATACATGTTTATTCTGCATAAACTCTTTTAAAAAAAATACTAATTTGTGTTACACATGAAATTTGTTATTTGGTGCGTAAACATGCAATGACTAAACCTTAAAAAAACAACAAAATTGGAAGTTATAATTGCAGGAATCATTTTTATTAAAATTAATAAATGAATGGGAGGGTTCAATTCTAAAACTGAAAGATTTTATAGTAGGAGCACCTGGCTGGCTCAGTCACTTTAGCCTGTGATTCTTGATTTCAGCTCAGGTCATGACCCCAGTGTTGTGAGATGGAGGCCTGCACTGGGGTTTTTGCTGGGTGTAGAGCCTGCTTTCAAGATTCTCTCTCCACACTCTCCCTCTCCAATAAATAAATAACACACACAAGACTTTATAGTAGAATCCTCCTACCCCCACCTCCAACTCACCTCTCTTAAACAAAGGAATAGAGTCCCACAGGAAGTAATCTCTCCAAGGTCCTAGAGAAGTGGTGACTAGATCACATATCCCCTAGTTCCAGCCCACTGCTCTATCATACTAGGCTTCCTTTAGTAACACAATCTGCTTTAGACAAGAAATTTGGGGGCGCCTAGGTGGCTTAGTGGGTTAAAGCCTCTGCGTTCGGCTGGAGTCATGATTCCAGGGTCCTGGGATCAAGCCCCACATAGGGCTCTCTGCTCAGCCTGCCTCTCTGCCTGCCTCTCTGCCTAGTTGTAATCTCTGTCAAATAAATAAATAAAATCTTTTAAAAAAAGAAAGAAATTTGACCCCTTGAATTTAATGGTGTCATTCTCCAAACCAGAGGACAGAGAGAAAATTTTTGAAATAAGTTAAAAAAAAAATTAAATCTACCGTATCTTAATAAGAAATACTGACTTACAAAATGTAAAAAAACAAAAACCTACCAGTATTACCACTTCCCTCCTTCAGTACCTCATCCCCAACAGTCAAGAATAGGAAGATGCAGCTCTAGAACTATGTAATCCTGACAAGATATCCTTCCTCATATACCACAGAGATCTTTCACAGAATAATCCCTTTATCCCTGTTTATCTTGGTCAACTCAAGATACAACTCCCAGGGTATCCCTTATCATCCCAATTTTCTACACAACCTCTAAAGACATCTTCCAACTCCTAAAACCCTTTCCTTCTGAAACTCACAGTCATCCTCAGCACCGTACTCTATTATCGTCCACATACAGTGGTCCCCACTCTGAGGACACCACTTCCCTACACGCTCTGATATTCTCTCCCAAACCTGATCACTGCCATGTTCACACCACAATTCCTTTTCCCTCCAGGCCCTGCTCTTCATCCCTGTCTTTCCCATGTTAAAAATCAAGGTAAGGGATCCTACACTGCTCATGAGTCCTGTCTACCAGGACCATATCCTGACCCTACCCTAGCCCCATCCCCACAGTCACACATCTGTAATCACCAATAACGACACTCCCTGACAATGTCAAGCAGTCCCCTCCTAACATCATCTCCTATCATTCCAGCTCACTCCCTCTGGTATCCCAACCCTAATTCCAATCAATTCTTCAACTCATCGAGTCCATACACACTGATTCCGCTACCTTTTTTGCTACCTAATCCTTTCTATGACCTCACTTCCCTCTTTATCCAGCTCAGAGTTAGTAAGTCATCAATATAGTGGCTCCCTGGTATACTTGTCACCACACTCCTCCATCCCTCTCTAGAACTCTCTTGGTAATCCTAGACTGGGTTAAATCTAACTCTTCACCCCTCCTTATCTGCCCCAGCAGCCGTACCCAGCTGGAGAAACATGCACGGTCATGTGACTGGTCCACTTTCGATTCTTGACAATCCTCCAGTGGGCCCTTGGTGTTGCTAAGCAGCTCCTCTCTATTCACATAGTCTCTCAAACCCCCACCATCCATCTTACTCTTATTGCCCATCCAGCTGAGAAGACAGAGCCAGGAGAAACCTTGCACACACTCCCGCCTCCACTCTGCCCACACCCGCCTCTGTCCCTCAAACACTTGTACCTGTGGTTCCTACTAGACACATGCCACGCTCCTTCCCAAGGCTGACCGCATCACTCCTCTCCTCTCTCTCAGCTCTACCGCCACATTGTCGGCTCCTTTTCATTCTCCCTAGCTTCTTTATCTCCCTTCCCTAGGACTCAGGACTTCATCCTCACACCTTAGGCCTCTCCCTCTCCACCTATATGAGGCCTCCCTGGTGACCTCAGCCACAAGACTCTAGAGAGCCTCAGCATGCAATGACTTTCACATGTTGTCCCCTGCACTGACCTCTCCCCTGCACTCCCACACTGACCGTTCTACAGCCTCCCTGACAACCTACTAAAGCAATCAAAATCAACACGTTCAGTATCTACTCCCCTTCCAGTCTTTCCTAGCTCATGAGACAGCAGCTCCACTCCTCAAGAGACTCAGACCTGGACTCATGTTCTAATCCTCCACGTTTCCCACACCCATACATCCGAAACATGAGCACACCCTGTCAGCTATAACCAAGGCGTAACCACTCCTCACTACTCTGGCTGCTGTGACTCATCTTCTCTCCCTGGTCTCATGCCTCTGGACGCCTCCACAGCAGCCAGAGGGATCCTGTCAAGGATTCCACAGGAGCCCATGTCTACTCAAATCCTGAAATGGTACCCATCTCAGAGTACCACTGAGAAAGTAGTCCCACTGGCTCCAAGGTGGGACATGCTGTGCCACTGGGGTTTGCTCCCTCTGCTCTCACCCCACGGCCACCTCCCTGCCCTCAAACTCACGAGGCACATACCCAGTATGCGCAAAAGTCTTCTCCCCCAGACAGCCACATGGCTCCTTCCCTCACAGCTCTCAGGTTTCTGCTCAAATGTCATTTTACATGAGAATAACATAATAATAATGTCACTTCATATAAACATTACCAGAGTAATACCTAAGACATAGCAGTTATCACTGTTCTAAGAACTTTATGTATTTTAACTTATTATTTACTACGAATCATTTAATAATATTATTATCCTTATTTAACCAATAAGGAAACAAACAGAGAAATTAAAGAGCTTGCCCAAGTCACACAGCTAGTAAGTGACAAAGGACGCATCCCAACTCAGGCGGTCCACTGGTTTCCCCTGGTGGCAAAGGTGCTCTCTTTCACCAGCTGGAGGAAGGGGACAATGGGCTGCAGGCAAGCTGAGCAAAGGAGCAAAGGCTTGGAACAAGTAGTTCTGGGAACAGAACATGAGCAAGTAGGTACCCCAACAGCGGCGAAGTGCCGAACACAGACACCTTTATCAAAGGAAATCCCGGGATAATCCTACACATTTTGGTTAAAAGCATATCATTTGTTTCTTGTCTATTACTTCCTTATCAAACGATTAGTGATTATAGCCACAACTTCCAATCAAATTACAGACCAAGCACAAATAGCCAACCTTTGTAAAACATATTGAGCAAACCAGTGGAAAGAAATCACATGAAGCCCAAAACTCCCCAAAGTGTCACACATGCTCATTACTTCTGGCATTACATGGCAGAAACGCTATACTTGGGTTATGATCTATAAATCTTTCAAGCTACTGAAATGAGAAAGCTACTAAATAACACTTCAAAGATCTTGAAACCTTAGAAATTAAGGCTTTATTTACATTATTTTCAATATTGCCGTATGTTTCTTAGGAAATAGGACTGTGTAGCTAAAAATCCTTAAGTGACTGAGATGATGATGATAATCATGAACATCTTAAGGACCAGAGTGATATCTCCTATCACCTGCTTTTATTTTTTTTTTTAAAGATTTTATTTATTTATTTGACAGACAGATTACAAGTAGGGAGAGAGGGAAGCGGGTGGGGGGTGGGGGAGCAGGCTGCCCGCTGAGCAGAGAGCCCGATGTGGGGCTTGATCCCAGGACCCTGGGATCATGACCTGAGCCAAAGGCAGAAGCTTTAACCCACTGAGCCACCCAGGTGCCCATCACCTGCTTTTAAATATAAATAAAAAGTATCTCTCTGGTTTATGTTTTCACCAGTAAAAAATAGTCAGTCTCAGGCTCTCCTGGGTCCAGCAAGCTGGTGGGAAGGAGGTTGGACACAAATGGGCCCCTGCTCTCCACCAACAAAGATCCTGGCAAAGAAAGCAAGCCACTCATGAAAGACAACTTGATGTGATAATAATTCCTGTTCATGAGTTTTATGTTCAAACTATGCACTACACATGGCAATTGTACACTGCCACGCCTTTAACAATAGCAGGCAAAGGACGAGAATAACTTCCTGCACACAACTGTGTTCTGAAAGTCAGTTAACTTAGGACAATTAAGTACGATTTCAATTAACTAAAATGTTCTGTATTTAGGGGGAAAACTCCACTTTTTTCCCTTGAACATGTTTGTCCAGATTATCTCTGATTTGCCTAAATCAGAGATAATACTTTAGGGATTTATTTATCATGCTAAGTATTTTGAAGAGAACTTTTGAACCTCGCTGATCTATTATCTCATTTCTCAGGCAATTAATTAATAACAGTTTTACATGTGGAATCAAACACTGGTTAGAAGCGTATCGTTTCTTTCTTGCCTGTTATTTCCTTACCAGACTATACAATCACAGCTATATTTTTGAAAAGGTCCAAATAGCCATCATTTCCCTTCATCTTTTCTGCTGATCAGCTACCAATCAACGAAGTCTGATATCTAAAAAACAATTTGCATTTTAGAAGTCTACAGTATAGTCTTAATCCCAAATTTTCTCCCATGAGACAAATTACCACAAAATATTTTAAGAAGTCAAGGGGACTTTCTGATTATTTTTTAATAGAACTTCCTAAAGACCTTTTCTTATGAGAGTAAAGAGTGCTAAATACAACCTATAAAACATGAAAAGTTAGAAGTAAAAGCATCTATGGTCTGCAACTGATTCTCAAATGGTTTAGGGGAAAAAATAACAGTATATGAAGAAAAACAATAAATAAAACAATTGTGGCAAAATGTTACCAGCTGGTGACTATAGGTGAAGTTAGTCCTTCCATTCCATCTTTATGTTTGAAATAGCTTAGAAATAAAACATTAAAGGGCATGTATTAGCAGATTTACTACACAGAAGAAAAGTTATTTGAGATAAACTATCTCCCCCACACTCTCCATCTTTTCTTCCCTCTCATTTCCACCCTGACTACCCCCTTCCTAATCAAGCTTCTGTGAAAAGTAGTCTGTCACCTCCTACTCCCTGCTCCAAGTAGCTTTAAAACATGGCTTCTGTCTCCTCTCAAATGAAACTGTTCACACCAGAGTCATCAATGACTTCCTAGTACTCAAATCTGCCAACAAATTTCAGCCCTAACTATACTCCATCTTTTCTGATAGGGACGTGGACTTAACTCCTGATTGTAAGCCCAGTATCTCTATGCAATTTTCCTCCTCTGACCCCTATATTTTGCTGTTTCATAGAAGACCCACATTTTGCCCCAACTCGTGTCAACTCCTCATGCACTGCGTTGAGAAGGTTACTGAAGATTCCAGAGGCTCAGCGGGAATGAGTGGCGATCATTTAAGCAATGCCTGCAGTGGGCGGACAGTGGGAAGTAGGAGTGCAGGTGGAGCAGCTTGTCTCCTGGAATCCGACATCCTCCCTGCTCGACCTGGGTTTGATTTCTTGCTCTAAATGCTCTCGTTGGGTAGTTAGTTCCTCCTACAACTGTAACTACTTATTTACAATACCTGCCAAATTTTATCCTTTAAAGCATACTTCTCTGATTTCCAGACCTATACTGCCAACCACCCATGGGCAGCGGCATTTACTATCTCACAGGCATGAACTCATTCAGCACCAAAATGTATTCTTTATTCTAAAACCGCAAACTAAGTTAAATGGCACTGCTGGTCACCTTCTTGTCCAAAGCACAAACCTAAACATTCCCCAGACTTCTTCCATTCCCGTATCCCTCGCATATTCAAATCCAGCCAACTCTCCTATTTAACTGTATTTAGAAGGTCCTCTCTTATCTCTACCACCTTAAGTCCTCATCATCTATCATCCAGACCACTGCAAAATACTCCTAACTCCTCTCTCTATCTTTTGTCTCTTACATCCCCAAATCCATTCTCCACACTGCTTTATCAAGATTATCTCTTAAAAATATAAATCTAGGGCGCCTGGGTGGCTCAGTGGTTTAAGCCGCTGCCTTCGACTCAGGTCATGATTTCAGGGTCCTGGGATCAAGTCCCACATCGGGCTCTCTACTCGGCAGGGAGCCTGCTTCCCTCTCACTCTCTCTGCCTGCCTCTCTGCCTACTTGTGATCTCTCTCTGTCAAATAAATAAATAAAATCTTTAAAAAAAAAAATAAATCTAACTTGATTTGCAAAAAACCCTGTAAACCAAAAGCATATGAAATGAAGGAGGTAAGTAACACAAAGCTAGATCATGGCCCCAACTAGTTCTTTCAGTTTCTTACCACCCATCATCAGTGGGGCTGACATTCCTCCCTGTGGTCCTTCCCAGGTTCGTTACTCATATCCCAGATGTTCCAAACATGACAATGTCTTCGGTTCCCCAAAGCATCATGTTGTTTCACACCTCTGTACTTCAACTGGTTTTCCCTTAGCTAGAAAGTTCCTGTGCTACAAGCAAACTCCTATTTGTCTTTTAAAACTATGTTCAAGGGGCACCTGGGTGGCTCAGTCAGTTGAGTGTCCGACTCTTGATTTTGGTTAGCTGATGATCTCAGGGTTGTGAGATCAAGCCCCACATGGAGCCTGATTAAGATTCTCTCCCCCGCTCTCCCTCTGCCCCTCCCCCTGCCCTGCACATACTCTCTCATAAATAAATAAACAAACAAATAATAGCACTATGTTCAAAAGTCAAGTCCTATAAGTAGACCTTTCTAACTCCCACCAAAGAACCTCCCATCCAAGCAATTTGCACATATCTCTAGTCAAGTTATTTCAAAATCTTTTCATTATAAAGCTCTCTCTACCCATACACTATGAGCCTGATGCATAATCAGTGGTTAATAAACTGAATTAATTTTATATCCCTTTAGTGACTCACACTGGCTCAAATTCAAAGTTCTACTTCAAGGTTACTAACAGTTTGTCACTTTTTTATTTCTCCTGTGTATGTATCTACATCTTCCACTTCTACCATACTGATGTACTTGTTCATGAACCAACCCCACGTGATCAGCAAACTTTCTCCATAAAGCTCTACATAATAAATATTTTAGACTTCGTGGGCCATACAATCTCCAAGCAACTACTCACCTATGCACTGCAGGTAAAAGCAGCCAAAGACCAGACATAAATGATGGTCATGGCTTCAAGCAGCATATCCCAGACTAATTTTCAACTCAGGTTTGTTCACACTATTCCTCTAGCCTGGAAAGCCGCCTTCTCTCTCTTCTGTCCGCCTGGGTTCTCTTCTGCTTAAACCTAACTCTGACTTAGTGCCCTTACTCAGAGACCTTAGATGATGCTCCTTTCTCCACATTTTATCAGTACTTAAAATAACAGCTCATTTGATATTTAGCCTCTGCCATCCAGTGCACATGAGCCATTTTGCTGATTTACCACCACCATAAGCCTTGAAGGGCAACAAGCCCTGATTTCAAGGTCTGCAAAGGCCCAAGCTTAGTTCATGACCCTACACATAAGGAACATATCAACACTCTCCGCTAATCAGGTAAGCTAATATTTCTATCCCGTGTGTTATGCCTGGGTACACTTTCTTATTGTTTTACTCAGACTTTTAAACTACTACTCAAAATCTCATTCCTTTATTACCATTTTACCATTTTATATATTTTCTATCTAAAACTATAAATGAAAACTTTTTCTTTTAATAGGCTGGGTATTTTTTTTTAAGTATGATCATCTATAATCATCTTATATCCTAATCCCAAGTTTACTTTCCAGAGAAACACATTTTCTTTTATTTTATAAACGGTCAAAGGTAAAAAGCTTCATTAACTGAATTAACTTTATTAAAGGCATCTATACTTTAAAATGGGGTATACCAGTATTAACTGTTATCAAGTTTATGCTAATAATCTATTGCTTTTCACATCTAATTTCTGAGCTGAATCCATATTAACAGAGCACTAAAATTAAGAAAATAAGTATACACAATGCAGATACACAGAAAAGAAACCCTGTGTCACTTTCTAAGGCCACAAGCACATAACATCTGGAAAAGCCCTTGTTCTTCCTGTCAATGTCCCTGCCAGAGTAAAAGTAATTTCAAAAAAGACTGTCTCTGCTTCTTTGCTAACAATAGTTTAAAAGCCAACTTGTTCTCCACTTACAATGGCTCCATTCTACCACATGGTAAAACAGGCTGTATTCAGAAGGAAGAGGCCAAAACACCTGTCAGTGCTGCAGAATCTCCCCACCCCCACCACCCTACCTTACCCTCAGACCACAACATTCCCTATAGGGAAACGTCATGCAAAGAGAGGACCTAGAAGAATAAAAGCCCATCTTCCAAAGAACGAAATTTTTATGGAGTATATTTTTGCTCACGCTATTTTATAATTGTAGCACTTGGAAATCAGAACTAAGTTTCTATATTAAACTTCTACTACTAGACTTATATCCCTTTAGTGTGAGGTAAACTTCTATGAAACTGACATTTTCAAAAATTTTATATTTCAAGCAATTTAAGTCAGTATAATTTTAACCCTTTCTTTGTCTATTTTATCCCTTTCTTTAATAAAGATGAGGGAGTAAAAAGAGAGGAAAATTCCCCTTCTATCACAAACATTTATCATCTTTGATTTTTCTATTACAGGCCTAGTCTCCAGTAAATAATCTATATGCATACTATTCATTTCATTCTAGCTCCCTAAGAGACTCCACCTTCATTTTCCAGCAAATGGGGTCTCGTCGGGGAGGTGCTGCTTTAACAATATAGAATGAACTCTGGATTGGCAATCATAATGCTCTTGGCTGGAGAAAAATCACACCATTTCTCAATGCTTCAATGCTTCAATCCCATGGCCATTTAACAGAAGTAAGAGCAGCCATCCTTAAAAAACTTCACGGAAACACAAAATAAATCAATGTAGTATGTAAAAAAAGAGGTCTAAAAATAGTGATGCTACATGAAAATCTGGTCATACTTCAGCTTAATTTATAACTTAGACAATCTCCCTAATAGTATAATTAACAAGTGTTGTTAACATATGTTAACAGTGTTTATCATATGCAGTGTTTATCAGAAGGCAAAATAACAAGGGGCTGGAGTGTTCCACTGTGCTCCATTATGGGTCATTCTACTTTGGAATCTGCTTCAAGCTTCATCATTATCTCCCAGGGTCTCTGTTTTTCTACAAGTTGGAAGTCCTTTTTATCTTGAGGTCTTTTTTTTCCTTCCTACAGATGAAGGTACAACTGTTCAAAAACCAGATGCCAGAAACAGGGGTCTAGAACACTGGTCTAGCTAACACTAGAACACTGGTATAATAAAAGATTATTAGAGGACATCTAGGAAAGACTCGCCTGGAGCAGGCATAGGAAGTAAGGGTCCAGGGCAGGAGTAAGCAAATCCTGCCCCAGGCTGTTTTTATAAGTAAAGTGTTACTGAGACTCAGCCAGGCCCCTTCATGCAGATCTTGTCATGGTGACTTCTGCAGGACTGTGGCAGAGCTGAGCAGCTGAGACAGGGATCATGTGGGCCTTTCAAGTAAGGGTCTGCTGACCACTGGTCTAGAGCTACGGAAAAAGGTTGATGCTGAACACCGGGAAGCATCTGGATACAGGGAATACAGGAAAAGAAGAATGTCTATGGCAAATTAATTTCCAAGAGGTGTACAGGCAAAGGTAAGCAGAAACCAACCCAGAAACTTTAGAAATGGTCCCATGCTCTCTTCCTCCTGCATCCCAGTAATGTCCTTCCACAGCCACTCTCTTCTAAGTAGAAAGCAGGATTAGTTCTTACAAGTAAAACCACAAGAAACAGAAAACAACTGTTTAGCTCTCTGAAAACATTAAAAACAAAAAAAGGGGGGTGCCTGGGTGGCTCAGTGGGTTAAGCCGCTGCCTTCGGCTCGGGTCATGATCTCAGGGTCCTGGGATCAAGTCCCACATCGGGTTCTCTGCTCAGCAGCGAGCCTGCTTCCCTCTCTCTCTCTCTGCCTGCCTCTCTGTCTACTTGGATCTCTCCAAGAGATAAATATCTCTTGGATATTTATCTCTTCCAAGAGATAAATATCTCTTGGATATTTATCTCTCTTGGATAAATAAAATCTTTAAAAAGGCACTACTATTCCATCCTTTTTATCCACGTATGGAAGAAATATAGGGATAAATAATTTTATTCAAGAGTATCTTACCCTGTAATGTTAATTACCTCAAAAAACTCTAAACACCTGAAACTGGAAAGCATTTACATAACCTGAACATATACTTTAAAAATAATTCACGAACTTTGCTCAGAAGAGAACATTTTTTTTTTTTGCTTTCTATTTATTTATTTTTTTCAGCGTAACAGTATTCATTCTTTTTGCACAACACCCAGTGCTCCATGCAAAACGTGCCCTCCCCATCACCCACCACCTGTTCCCCCAACCTCCCACCCCTGACCAGAAGAGAACATTTTTTTGTCCTCATTCCCTACCATTTGCCTTTCTTTGCACACAATTAAAACAACACAGATAGGGTGTGTGTTGATGTGTTTGGCATACTGTGGAAGTTAGTAAAGTTCTAATGCAGTAGTTAAAGCAATCCTATAGAAATAGGTATTTTTATCCCCATTTTACATATGGAAACTGAGGCTTACAGTGGTGAAATAGGCAGTCACCAACCATAATGATGGGGAAACGGGTTTGAACCAAGTCTGTGGGGTTCTAAAGGAGAAAAACACTTTAATGTGATTTAATGCATATAAGAAAGTATGAAGTGAAGAAAAAAAAGGAAAATTCCATATATACAATGTAACTTCAACGATGTAATGAAATATATTAGAAAAAATAAACTGGAAGGAAATAAACAAAATGTTAAAAGTGATATTATGAGGGATTCACAAATTCAGAATGAGTATTTTCCTCTTCATATTTGTATTCAACTCAATTCAATGAGCATTATTACTATAAACAGAAACAAATATAATTTTTTTAAAACAACAGTTTTAGAAGTATAACCATTCAGGCCAGTTGAGGATCAGAGCAAATAGTTTCATACATTTCAATCAAAGTCACTCTATATTTCAGCACAATTAAAAGACTGATGAATCATTAAGGAGAAGCTGAATCTTGTGAAAGACTCTGCCTTAGAAAACAAGAAAGCCCCGCATATATGCCCTATGTGCTTACTTTCAGAACCAGAATGGATCTTAGAGATCATTGGGTCCAACTCACTTTATACATGGGCAAACTGAGGTCGAAAATTTAAGTGTTTTCCCAAGGACTTACTAAAAAATTAGTGTCCTTTTGACTACATCATATTAGAAAGACTTCCACTAAGTCTAGGTAAAATTAAAAGTTTCAAGCATCGAAAGTGGTAAACTTCAATTCTTAGGAAAAGTCACATGTACGTACTTCATGTCATTCCCCAATTATGCCGATAAATAAAACCGTTCTCATTATTTCTAAGGAGTTATGAAAATAAACGGCAATGACAACATCACTGTCTTTACAAAAATTTCACATCTTATTCAGCCTCTACTGCCAGACGGCCATCCTCCATGGTTAATTTCTATATTTGTTGCTACAGCTTAGAATAGCATCTGTGCCATTTTCTAAGCTAAAGACAGATAATCATTTGTTTCAATGCTAGCTCACTCTTTCTTTTCCTTTCTTGGCAAACAGGACCTGTGGTTATTAACACAGAGATCTGGATTTCCTAATTCTGTTCTACAACCACTTTTTAATGGCAAGGTAAAGGAGTTATCATTTGTTTTCTACCCTTTGCCTCCTCTTCCCTAAACACACACTTTTCCTATTGCTAATGCATGTATGTAATTAATATGCTGCCACAAAATGATCTGAGTTTATAGTTCAGTTGTAGGTGGGCATGCTTTCCAAAGATAATCATTATAGTATTATCTCTGCAGAGATGTGAGCATAGCCCTTGGCACTGTCAAACCTCTGAATCCTAAGCCTCTATCGAGGGAGAATAAAGAAATTCCACAAGATTATTTTGAACAATTCTCTCAAGAAATTCAGACAATATTCTCTTTTTTTTTAAAGATTTATTTATTTCACAGCAAGCTCACGCCACATGAGTTGGGGAGAAGAGCAGAGGGAGAAGGGAAGGAGAAAGGGAATCTCAAGCAGACTCTCCGCCAAGCACAGAGCCCGACACAGGGTTCGATCCCACAACTAAAGATCATAACCCAAGCCAAAATTCAAGAGTCTGACAGTCAACCAACTGAGCCACTCAGGCACTGATGGACAACATTCTTTCACAGGGAACAGTAGGAATTCCTGAACCATTCTTCAGAAGCTTGGAAACGAGCTAGAAATTTGCCCTAACCAAGGGAATACACAAAGAACATTTCATGAATACCCAAAAGAACCTAAAGAAAAATTGGAATCACAAAACTAACTTCAGCAGGAATGGCTCTTTTAAGATCATCCAGTTTAATTCCTTCCATTTGTAGATGGCCAGAAGGCACGGGACAGCAGCCCTGGTCATACAGCCAGTGACAGGGCGGGAGCAGGGACCAAGACACCTGTATACCAAAACTAGCACTTTTTCTTCCACATACACAGCCTGGAGATTCCAGAAATCCAACTTCCAAAGGCAAAGGTATAACACATCACAATAGGGAAGACAATCTTTTTTTTTTTTAAGATTTTATGTATTTATTTCAGAGACAGCATATGCTTGCACACACACACGAATGCACAAGCACAAGCAAGGGAAGGGGCAGAGGAAGAGGCAAACTCCCCACTGAGTGGGGAGCCCACTGCAGGGCGTGACCCCAGGACCATGAGATCATGACCTGAGCCAAGACTCCTTTTTTTTTTTTTAAAGATTTTATTTATTTATTTGACAGAGATCACAAGTAGGCAGAGAGGCAGGCAGAGAGAGAGGAGGAAGCAGGCTCCCCACTGAGCAGAGAGCCCGATGCGGGGCTCGATCCCAGGACCCCGGGATCATGACCCAAGCCAAAGGCAGAGGCTTTAACCCACTGAGCCACCCAGGTGCCCCCTGAGCCAAGACTCTTAACTGACTGAGCCACCCAGGAGCCCTGGGGAAGGGGGGAGTGGCATGCTACTCACACAGGTGCACTCAGCAAAAGCACCTTGTATCTGTCCCTGGTGGGTTTCCTCTTCCTTCTGCTTCTGACTGGGGAGAGAAGGATGGGAATGTAGGAACCTCAGGCCCACGGAAAGTCAAATAAGGACACCCAGAAGGTGATGCAGATCTTTCCTGGTCACAAAAGACCATTCAGACAGCCTCTCTAATTCTCCCACCGGGGCATTTCAACCAAATTAGACAAGCCATGGGATCTGGACACCTCAGAACCTTCTACTTTTAAAAATTCCCAAATAGATGCAGACCCTGTAGTGTATTGCTGGCGGGAAATGTAAAGTTCTTTGGTGGGCAATTTGGAAATATCTATCAAAATCAAAATGCACTTCCAGGAAGGTGAAATGGATGTATTTTCCCCTATTTCTCCTGCTAAATAAAACTAAATCCCTGGTCATTATATATAAAACAAATATAAGAAGACTCTGAAAGGTGGAGAGAACAAAGCAGACTGGCTAGGAAGGTCAGGACCAGAGGAACTATGATTTATTTTTTATTTTTTTGACCTCATATAGTCGGACCTGGAGCTGAAGAAGCGGTCAACTGACAAAATGAACAAATGCAGACCAAAAAAAAGCCTGCTCTCCCTAGCTAAAAGCACACAAAGGGACCCATCTAACAAGACAGGAAACTTTTAGACAGTAAGCACACTACTCCAGACAAACACTACAGAAAAGACTGTGGCCCCAGCTCTACTCATACCAACAAAGGCTAAGTGGGAAGCCTAAATGTCTACCCTCAAGAGGTGGCTAATAAGGTACCCCAACATCCCTACCAGAGTAGGGTCAGAGAAGGCCAAGTAGGGAGCTAGCTGGGACTTCATTCCCCACTGGCCAGTAATAATACCCCCCAGCAGCAGTAATAAAGAGTTCCCCACCCCAAACATCTGTTAGTTGTCAACAGAACTTGAACTTCTACCTCTATCAGACAGTAGCAAGGCAGTCAGTGCCCCTCCTATCTCTTATCAGTACGATGTCATAAGACAGCTAAAGTAAAATGTTTAGAAAAGAGCCAGGGTCTCAGTTAATAATAAGAAAACCAGGTATCAATCAAAAAAATAAAAAAAAAGAAAAAAGAAAAAGAAAAAGAAAAAATTACTTATCATACTGAGGAGCTGAAAGATCTCAAACTGAATGAAAAAAAAAAAGAAAGAAAAGAAAACTAATATATGGCAACACTAAGATGACACTGTCTCTGAATTAAATTAGTATTAGAATTATCTGACAAGGGGCACCTGGGTGGCTCAGTGGGTTATGCCTCTGCCTTCGGCTCAGGTCATGGTCTCAGGGTCCTAGAATAGAGCCCTACATCAGGCTCTCTGCTCAACAGGAAGCCTGCTTCTCCCTCTCTCTCTCTGCCTGCCTCTGCCTACTTGTGATCTCTGTCCGTCAAATAAATAAATAAATCTTTAAAAAAAAAAAAGGATTATCTGACAAAATTTTAAAGCAGCCATGATCAAATTCAATGAGCAGTTATCAAAATACTTGAAACAAATGCAAAATAGAAAGTTGCAGCACAGAAAAATGGGAGTCTCGGCAAAGACACAGACAATATAAAGAACAACCAAATGGAAAATTTAGAGCTGAAAAATACAATGACCAAAATAAAAAGCTCAGTAGAGCTCAAAAGCAGAATGGAGGAAACAGAGGTGAGAATCAGGGAACAGAAAAAAGGGAAGGGAAGGGGAAAGGGAAAAGGGAAAAGGGGGAGTAGGAAAGAGGATAGGGGAAAAGGGGAAGGGGGAAGGGGGATTGGGAAGGTAAAGGAAGGAAAGGAAAGGAGGGAGGGAAGAAGGAAGGAAGAAAATAAATTATCCAACCCCAACAACAGAGAATGGACAGACTAGAATTATATAAAAAAAAAAACAACCCAATAAATAATAAAAAAACAAGTCAAGCCAGCAGGAATGTGTTACAAAGGTCTAACATCATTGAAATCCTAGAAGAGATAGAGGACAGAACTTGAAAAGTCCTTGAAAAAGTAATGCCTGAGAAGTTCCCAACATAAACCTATAGACTCAAGCTGAGTGAATCTCAAACTGAATAAACCAAAGAAATTCACATCAATAATTTAACTTCTAAAAACTAAAAACAAAGAAAAATTCTTGAAAACAGCTGGAGAAAAATGACACCACCTATAAAGAAAAAACAAATTGCAGATTTCTCATCAGAGGAAACTTTTCACGTGTTGAAAGAATTGTCAACCCCAAATCCTATACGTGCCAAAAATATCCTTCAGGAATGAAGAGGAAACCAGGATATTTTCATGAAAAACTAAGGGAAAATGCTGCCATTAGACCTACCCTGAAAGAACAGCTAACACAAAGGAAACACAGAGGAAATGACAAAAGAAAAAACCTACTTTGGAACATCAGGAATGAAAAAAGAATAGTGCATACAAAAATATGGTACATACAAAAGGCTTTCCTTCCCCTTTTGAGTTTTCTATATTGTACCAGTAGAAGCCAAAAGTGTAATAACACAGTCTGATGTGGTTATGATCGTATGTAGGGGAAATGTTTCAGACAATTATATAGCTTCCACATCTAACAAATGACCTGTTAATTACAAGGAAATTCACTAAAAAATAATAAAATATGGGAAACAACTTTCACGTCCGTTAATAGAGGACTGGCTAAATAAACAATGATATACTTATACAATACAACATTACACTGCTATTAAAAAGAGTAAGTTAGAAATTTACATACTGGATCCAAAAAGAACCCCAAAGTAGGCTGTCATGGACCACAGCTGTTGTGTATTATGCTATCACCTGTGTGAAGATAAATGTACATTTCTATCAGTAAGTATATGAATGCAGAGCCCGCCTGTGGAGAGCCACACAGAAGCTGGTAAGAGTGCTTGCTTCCAGGCAGAGAACCGGCATCTGAGGAGTAGAGGAGACTGTGAAGGAAAGGGGACAATTTTCTCCATTTACTATTTTCATTCCTTTCCATTTTTTTTATTATCTAATTGTAAAACTTCTTAAGAGAAAGTAAAAACTTCTCACCCTGAACACAAGACCTAGAAGGATGCATCAAAAGCTCAGGGGGAGTAGTAAGTACAGTGAGGTATGTGTATTTATTTAAACATGGCTAATATTTTATAAACCCTCAAACTGCCAACCAAATTCTTGCTACCTTCATACTTAGTCTCATTTAACAGAATATTTTTAAGAGTCAAATTAGAGGGCTCCTGGGTGGCTCAGTGGGTTATGCCGCTGCCTTCGGCTCAGGTCATGATCTCGGGGTCCTGGGATCGAGTCCCGCAACGGGCTCTCTGCTCAGCAGGGAGCCTGCTTCCCTCTCTCTCTCTCTCTCTGCCTGCCTCTCTATCTACTTGTGATCTCTCTCTGTCAAACAAATAAAATAAAATCTTAAAAAAAAAAAAGAGTCAAATTAGAATTGAATTGAAAAGCATGCTATATATGTTGAGTCTGAGGCCACAGCTATGAAAAAATGTAATTTCAAATAATCAAGTCGTCACCTAAAAACACAGGGCAAATAGGAGTATTTTGAGTATTTTGGCAGTTCAAACCCAGTTCCATCAAGTCACACCAAATATAAAGCTTTTAAGATCAGCATTTTAAATTATGAACCTGTAAACCAGGTCATTGATAAGAAATGAAAAAAAAATAAATAACCTATTTAAAGCTTTCTGAAAATTTCACTTTCATCAAATGAACAAGCATCAAAACTACTGCAAATTTTAAAACCTCAGAAACATCACAATCATGACAATACGTCTCTCCTTGGAGCAAGGCTCAGGTGAGATTGGACTGGGCTAATATGCCTCAGGTTCAGGTGAAGCTGGATTCCCTCACAGTCTCCCCACTGCAGACCAACTGGAAACTCTTCAGCCAAGCTGGGAGGTAAAGTGAGAAATGGCAGCAGTGGAAAACCCAGCACAGACAAGGCCATGGGGAACTGAGAAGCAGAAGCAAGAGCTGAGTGACGCCTGAGCTGGGTTCTGACAAAAGGGAGGCAGGGGATTATACCAGACTCTTCAGATACTATGCCCCTCAGACAACCTCCTTAGATACATGTTGAAGAACACGGAGACATGTTGAGAATCACCTTAACTTAGAAAAAGTTACTTTCTGAGCACTGTATCCCACCACCAGACATTCCTCAAAAACCCTGTATTTTAGTATAAAAGTAATCTTTCACATTATTTACCCTCAGGCAGAACCAGTCCTCTATGCATGTGGGCCATATGGCCTACAGTAGAGCCCACTCTGAGACCCACTAGGCTACACGCCTTCCGAAGGGTATGGCTTGGGCTTATTCTGCACACAGGGCTTAACCCTTTACAAGGGGCCTTTGTGCACATTCTATCTTATTCCACCTTCACAATAAGCCCGTGAAGAGGTAGAATGGATAGTTATTCCCATTACTTCACAACTGAGGAAACATTACCAGGGAGATAAGCATTTTATCCAAGGGTCCGGCAACCGCTAACTGCCCTGGCAGGGACGGGGTCACACTTCTGACTCCTTCCTACACTTGTAATATTTGTTTCTAACCATCATTCATTTATATGCCTTCAACAGTGTCTGTTCCATCTCTGAAACACGAACATCCACATACTGAAGTCTGCTTTCCCCAAGCAGTCAGAGCCTGTGAGGCAGGGGATTTGGGTTTCCTCCTTCAACTTCTCTCCCCCGCCCCGCACCCACTCCTTCAACCACCCGTAGCATTTCAGGTAGAGAATTCTGTTCACTTACATTCTAAATTTAAATTTAGGCAGAGAGAACACAGGAGATGACACATAAAAAGGCAAAAAGGAATAAGGGGCACAAAGTGAAGAAAAGGGGGGAAAAAGAGAACCAATAAATGAGGTAACAGGTAACTGTTTACCCCCACGTAGCAGCCATAGTTGAGAACAGTAAATTTGTCTAGATTTGGATAAAAAGTACATTCTCAGAACTGTGATATAAAGAAGAAACCAGGCAGAATCATTCCAAAAATAGCTATGTATTGTTTTCATTCAAAGCACAGGATTAGAAAATAATACCTCATAAGCAGAAAAGGGAATCTTGTTCTTCAATTTGAAGAGGAAAAAAAAAAACAAGCCCACATTTGACAAAGGGTTACATCAGGACAAATTATAAATATGGGAAAATAAAGTTCAAAATTAATCAATTTGTCTTTGATGACTTTTTAAAAAAACATTTGTCAAACAGTACAAGTTGCCAGACTCCTTCCACACTGTGGACACGCCACTCAATAGGCTGCCCAGCTGGGCCTTCACCAAGGGCCGTGGGAGTCATAACTAATTCATGAGGATAGAAAAATTACACAGTCATTGCTTTTCCTTGAACCTGTTATGCCCAAATCCCCTATTCAGACAGAGGGAAACAACATAATAACACATGGCACCAGGCCAGCCTTTTCTAGACTTGCCTTTGTAGGGAAAAAACCCAAACTCATAATGAGAGCCCCACGTCAGAATCACATTATCAACTTGGGCTGCCCCTTCTTCCTTCATGCTTCATGTCACTTAAAATACTCTAAAGGGAATGAATTAACAGAAGTTTATTCTCCAGCTAAAAAAAATTCACAAGCAGCCTTCCCCAATCCCTCTCTGTCACTCATGAGAGTGTGAATATGATTGACGACACTTTGCAGCACTGAAACTTACTGTCAAGGAAACACTGCCAATACCAGTCAAATTTGTACAGTAAAAGGCATCGCTTTCAAAAACTATTTCTGAAGGCAGCAGAGCTGAGAGAAGGGTATGATATATATATACTGGAAAATCTGTGGTTTTTCTTTTTATGCCTAACAGTTAACATATCTGCTTAATTATTCTACTTTAGGACAGAGAACATTATCCTTCACTTCTTTTCTTTGACAATGATACGTTTTACTATTTGACAAAAACCTGTCAGATGACTATGTTGATATGAGATTTCCTTATGGTATTAAAGGTTAAGAAGAAACCAAAAAAAAGTGTTTTTATTAACTAAATAAATAAAAAGGCAAAAAAAATTTTTAAAGCTGAGAAAAGAGTGATGGGAATAATACTTTACTTCATTTAAAAGGTCTTACAATAGAAGGGGGAGGAGTATGATGGAGGGCACTTTAGTGACATATTATTTGGAAAGGAAGGCATCTTCATGTCCCTATGCCAAAGTGAATCCTCATTCAGATGGTAAGACCAAGGTACACATGGTACTAGCACATCAGCACAACTAAAAAGGTTTAATAATGTTTTACCACATTCCAGATATTTAAGGATCAAATAAAAAGGCACTGACAAAAATGACAAGCAAATTAACACAATGAGTCCCCAGAATGTCCTTTGCCTAACAGAAGCCACTCCAGAGAGACTTCAGAGGCTGAGGTCACATCCTTCAGTTTTGCCGTAAGTAGGTGTGACCCCTTCTGAGTACTAGTTTTCTCAACTCTGAAATTAGAGGATTAAACTAGATGTTCTCTTAGGGTTACCTTCAGGTCTAAAATTCTACATGGTGAAGAAACTGCAAGAAAAACCTGAGATACCAGAAAATTTTATTGGGGTTCTTGTCCTTTCTTACACTATGTAATTAAAATACTAGTTTTGTTTTTCATGTTCTATTATTGGATTTTTCTTATCCATCAAGAAGAACTGAAAATTCCTCTCCAGAAAACATTTGAACTTCTAAACTTAAGTATAATTAAACTTAAAAAACCCAAAATGTGAATGTGTTTGCTTCCATGTTAAAGAAATTGTCATTTTTTTGATCCAAAGATCCCAGTGGAAGGAACAGATTATTTCTCTTCATGAGATGACTGATCAATATATATGTTCTACCAGATATCTTACTAAGATAAACAGGTAAGGAAAAAGAACTTTAAAAATATTATAAAAATAGGGACACCTGGGTGGCTCATTCTGGGTTCAGCATCCAAATCCTGATTTTGGCTCAGGTCACTATCTCAGGGTCCTAGGATAGAGCCTGTGTGGGGCTCCACAATCACCAGGGAGTCTGCTTCTCTCCCACCCTCTCGCCCCCCCACCCCATGCACACGAACTAGCATGTGTGTACTCTAAGATAAATAAAATCTTTTTAAAAATACATATTATAAAAACACTCAAACAGAAATATGTACCGTCATCTTGTACCCATTGTACAAGGTAGCCTGTTCAGTTATTCTTAAGTGATATGAAAATAACACGAAGTACTGCCCAAAATTCAAAGCTGCAAAGGTAAGCAGTTAGAAATGTTAACTATTTATTTACTAAACTTAGACAATTCCTCTTTATTAAGGCTATTGTACAACAGGCACTCTTAGGTTCTTTCTCATTTTGTCACTCCAGCAGTCTTCCAAGGCAGCTATTAGTCTTCTCATTCAGGATAAGAACACCAAAGCTGAGCAAAATAAAAATATCCACCCTTAGTAAAACAGCAAGTAATGGAGCCAGAATTCCCACCAGCTCTTCAGAGTCAAATCTAATCCTCCTTTCCCTACTGTCAGACAATCAGCATTAACTTATACCAATAAAACTATGCCACATGACTCAAGTATTTAAATCACTGATCTACCAACAAGGTTTGCCCACATTGCCATTCTGTCCACAATATGATCTATCTATGCTTGTGCCGTTCCTCAACAGAAGAAAATGCACCACAATTTTTCCCAGCCTCTCCCTTAAATACCTTACACACCTCAATGCCAGCCAAGGTGTAGATCTTCATTTCTCCACTTTGTAGACGTGAAAACAGAGGATCATAATATGAAGTTCAGTAACTCACCATAAGACCAACAACCTGTAAGTGGTGGAACCAAGGGGCTGAACTAGCCTGTGGAGCTCCTAAACCTGAGTTTGGACTACATGCTTAGGATGCTTCTCCTTTCCCAACAAAATGAACATGGCTTTATCAGATTTTGCACTACAAACACATGTCAAAACTCTTAAGAATGACAGCTTAGCCATTTCTTTTTAAATACAGCACTGGTTTCTAAAGCATTTGTCAGCTAGATCAGAGAGAATTCAAAGGTTAGATAAATGACAGGTTGAAGCTATAACCTCAAGGACTATTTCTCTCTCTTTGCATGCTTACAGAAGGGCAGGAAGGAGAGAACTCCTAAATGTGAGCAATTTTACTTACAAGATCAAAGACAGGACAGGAGAAAAACTGTAACAAATTATATAATCATGCTTCTCTGCAATTAACAGGATTAGTATAAAAATTTATTCGTTAGAAAGGTTTATCCAAATGACCAAAGATGAATTTAAATGCTGAATTTTTAAAAATATATATATACATAACTTTTTTGGAAATACATCTACTGCGTAAAATTATGCTCATTTACAGAGCTAAGCCAGTGATAGAGGCATGAACAAAAAATTCTTTTTTCTGGGGCACCTGGGTGGCTCAGTGGTTTAAGCCACTGCCTTCGGTTCAGGTCATGATCTCAGGGTCCTGGGATCGAGTCCCGCATCGGGCTCTCTGCTCACCAGAAAGCCTGTTTCCTCCTCTCTCTCTCTCTGCCTGCCTCTCTGCCTACTTGTGATCTCTCTGTGTCAAATAAATAAATAAAATCTTAAAAAAAAAAAAAATTCTTTCTTCTTCATAAACTGGGTTAAAAAGTCAATTGTTACCTTCAATTCTGACAGGCAGTTAGACAACAGTTAATCTTTAAACTCTAATTTCCACCTCTTAATCTGCTTCTCTCCTGAGCAGTTAATAATCTGCACTGACATTGCTATTACATGGCCAATCTACTCCTAAAGTGAAAAATTCCCATACATTTCAAATGGTTATCTCCTAATTCATTTATAGGATAACTTCTGATTTTCAGTCACAAGATCATCCACGTCTCCTTTTTCTTTTCCCACTCCTTCCCTTCACCTGTGCGTTTAAAAAAAAAAAAATACTACTATGAAATCCACTATGACTTGAACTTGAAATTCTATGCTAAGATTTCAGCACCTCATCGTTTGTTTTTTTTTTTTTTTTTTAAATGATCAGACTGAGAAGCAGGGACTTAACTAAGGTCACAGAGTTCATGGGTGGCAGAGCCAGGAACTAGAGAAGGGAGCGTACAAAGTCCTTTAAGTTTATGTTCTTTAATTTTATGCTAAAACTGTTACTGATGGAGCCCATCACTATTAGGCTGTAAGTCAAATACTCAAGGTTAGTTCCTGAATAATCAAGGATTATTTCAAAGGTAGTAAGAATTTTCCAATCACTTGTTTAACAGGCTTATTTTTTTTTTAAGATTTTATTTTTATTTATTTGACAGAGATCACAAGCAGGCAGAGAGGGAAGCAGATGGGAGGGGGGAGCAGACTCCCCGCTGAGCAGAGAGCCCCATGCAGGGCTGGATCCCAGGACCCTGAGATCATGACCCAAGCCGATGGCAAAGGCTTTAACCCACTGAGCCACCCAGGCGCCCCTTAACAGGCATTTTTAAATACCTGTTCCAACAATAACAGAGATTCTGCATATTTGTCTCTAATAAAGAGACACTTAAAGAGAGCTTATAATGTGGTTGGAAATAACACAATAAGTGTAAGAGTAAGAATAAGTAAGAGTAGAACTACCAGTTTACTAAACAGTTACTAAATACTTGGAACTGAGTTAGGTATCTTAAAAGAGATTGTGTCCAAACTCAGAGCAACCCCATTTTCTTCCTATTTTGAATGTACATGGAAATTAAGAGTTTAAATAATTTGTCTAATGTCAAACAGCCAGGGAGGACCTACATCAGCTATTTTTCAAGCTCTTTGGTCTTAGGACTGCTCTAGAACTCTTAAAAGTACTGAAGACCTCAAATAGCTATGGTTTATGTGAGTTACATCTCTTGATATTTATCATACTGGAAATTAAAATTGAGAAATTTTAACACTATTTCTTTATTCATCTTAAATCAGAAATACAAGTGTTAAATTATGATAAAAAACTATTTCTACAAAAAATAACTATATTTCTCAAAGCAGAAGTTGGTAAGAGTGACGTTATTTTACATTTATGCAAATCTCTTTCATGTCTGATTTAAGGGAGGACAGCTTTTCCTATTTGCTTCATCCTTCAGTCTGTGGCAATATGCTACTTTGGTTGAAGTATATGTACAAAATCTGGCCTCACACATACATGAAGTTGGAAAAGGGAAGAGTATTCTAATAGCCTTTTCAGATAATTATATTCTTCTCTGATACCGTGCCAAAAAAGGGCATTAAAGGTTAGCTGCAAACACAGAATCTGAAACCATGCCAATGAACCTTTTGTACTCTGCTAGTTAAAATCCACTGGTCTATCTTGTACTTTGAATGGTTATTTTATTCAAGCGAGATTCTCTAACATTTCGTTGGTCATCTGAAAAATACTTATTCATAGATCTTCTAAATGCTGACATATTTCATTATTAATTTTTTTTTTTTTTTTTTAATCACACTGGGATGCCTGGATGGCCAGTCGGTTAAGCATCCAACTCTCGGTTTCGGCTCAGGACATGATCTCAGGGTTGTGAGATCAAACTCAACATCAGGCTCCATGCTCAGCGTGGAGTCTCCGAGTCTCCTTGAGATTCTCTCCCTCTCCCTCTGCTCCCACCCCCACTCACTCACTCTCTAAAATAAAATATTTTTTAAAAAGAGAAAAAAATCACATTATTAACCCCAACTCATCAGAAATGTCTTTATTTTTTTAAAAGAGTTAATTTATTTATTTGACAGAGAGAGAGGGAGAGAGATCACAAGGAGGCAGAGAGAGAAGGGGAAGCAGGCTCCCCACTGAGAAGAGAGCCCGATGCTGGGCTCGATCCCAGGATCCTGAGATCATGACCTGTGCTGAAGGCAGAGGCGCTATTAACCTGCTGAGCCCCCAAGAGCCCCCAGAAATGTGTTTAAATAACGAGAAACTGTTAAAACTCAGGTAAGAGACAAGTTTTCCAAAATTCTAATTTTTGCATGAAAACATGAACTTTATTATTGGCAACAAGTATTGCCAGCCATTTTCCTTGAAAGGAACAAATCATTTTACATATTTTCAAGAAAATATCCACCTGAATAACTTTAGTCAACTGTTCTTTCAACTAATCATGGTGTTCCATGGCGGGGGAGCTAGTTTAGCTTGCTACTCAATCATCACATAGGTGCTGCCACTGCTTTAATGCTTGCTAATGAGCCAACGGTTTTACCCACCATTGCCCCGTACCATTAGTGCAATGTCCATACAGTAAAAAATGCAAATAACTATTGATATTATTTTGAAAGTGTTTCTGATGTTATGATCCTCTGAAAGGACCAAAGGCCAGATTTTGAGAGCTGCTGACCAACATATCTGAAAAAAACTAGAATATAACATACCCAGTATAAGAGTAATGAAGTTGTATAGAGCATCGAGCACTTACCACATATTTGGCACTGAGCTAATTTTTTTTTTATGTGCCTGATTTTCATTTACTCTTCAGACAGCACAGTGAGATAATACGATTTTACAGATGAAGAAACTGAGGCATGGACAGGTTTAATTAGCCAAATATCTCAAAGCTAGAAACTGGCAGACCAAATATTCAAACCTCTGTCACCTGACACCACAATTTATTAACCATTTTAATCTGAAGATCTAAATCGAAAGTGAACTCAACATGTTAGAAAAGCATAAAGGTGGGCGCCTGGGTGGCTCAGTGGTTTAAGTCTCTGCCTTTGGCTCAGGTCATGACCCCAGGGTTCTGGGATCGAGTCCTGTATCGGGCTCTCTGCTTGGCGGGGAGCCTGCTTCCTTCTCTCTCTCTCTCTCTGCTTGCCTCTCTGCCTACTTGTGATCTCTCTCTGTCAAATAAATAAAATCTTTAAAAAAAAAAAAAAAGAAAAGCATAAAGGTACTTCAATGCTTTGCCACCTCTAGGGTATGGTTAGAAAAAAAGGACAATTGCCTATGATTCTTTCTCTTTGTAGCCTAAGAAAAGTCAAGATCCACGAATGCAGTAGTTAGGAGAGGAACTGACAATTCCTTGGTACATTTAACCAATCCCCAAATCTACTAACCAAAGGCCCTTGTGGTAAATCATATCCCCCTCCAGGGCAGTCGTACATGTTCATTTCAACAGTTAACTATCACAATTTTGTTTTGAAACAAGGCAGAGGAGGGCTAGATGTGTTTTAGGTCCTGAAACTACTTCAGTCAACTCTGAGCTCAGGATGGGAGGTACCCCAAGAACCCAAATTTCCCAACCCAAGATGACCCTGTTGTTTCCAAATAAAAATTAAAACAAACATGTGGCTCTTCCTCACCAAGTAACCCTTGTTTAGGGACTCTAAAAAACTTTAGAAGAAAAGCTAGAGCTGATCATTTCATCTCTTTCGTCATTTCAAGTTCTGTGTTTCACTATATTCAGACTGATTTTTACTGTGAACTACTAACCTGTGGTGTCGCCCCTAGGAAGATTAGAAAGGAAAAAAAAAAACACAGTTAACAGCTTCTGCCTTTAACTTCCATTATACTACACTTCTCACCAATCTCACTTCCTTTATGCTATTTCTTTCATCTCAGTACTGGATGAAAACCCATGGTGGAGCCAGGACTGGACTGCATTTAATGGTTGTGTTTTGGTTCGCCCAGCATTTTCCAAGTGCTTACTATTTGCACGACAACAGACTGGCTCTGGGGACATGCCACCGAGTACCAATCCTGCTCTCAAAGGGTTCATGCAACAGTACAGGTCAGCTTAAGATGCAGACAGGCTGACATACACACATCCCTCAACCCTGTGCAATTTCCACTATCAAGATCAAGTTCTTTAACACAATTATTTCCACAGTCTTCTACTTTTGAACAGATTTCCCTTGGCCAAGCACACCTTTGAGAGGTGTACAGGAGTAAGAAGGACCAACTGCTCTTTGGTTGAGTGATACCTTCCTTCAAATTACTTTTCAAACAAGAATACCTCAAGGTATTCCCTTGTCAGTTTGTCAGATAAAAAGACAATCTAGTGAATTCATCACATTACTTGTAAGAGACTATCACTAAATCAAAGACTATGCCTTACTACCCAGACTGGTTAGACCACGAGCACTTGGTGTTGCGATTCTGGTAGAAGGTGACTAGAAATACACTTGTTATGAGCTTAACATATATGGAAAAAATCTCATCTAAATAAACAATAAAGGAAAAATTATTATAACTCAACAGTGTGGCTGCTCCTTAAATGTTTAAAATAAAAACAAAGTACTTGGGCCTTGCTCTGAGAAGGGGCCAAGCAAGGATTTTGTTGCCCTAGGGTGGGTAAAACATTTCCTAAAGCTTACTCAGTAAACAGGATCCTGAATAACTCATTCCATGTGAACTAAATTGTCAAGGTAAATATGGAAATTGAGAAACGGCCACAATAAAGACTTCAGTTAGTTTTAAAAAGGATTTTGTTAATAATGTGTAGTCAATTCTTTCCACATGTCAGAATCTGTCCTACAAGTGAGTGAGCCGTGGGGAATCGGTTCTGCAGGACAGATTAACTCTAGGTGCCTGGTTTTTCCCATTCACGTTACCACTCAGACACCAAAAGAAAGAACTAATAAAATACACACCACGTTTTGCAGTAAAATTCACTTTCACAAACATGCAATCTCTTTTGGGGCACCTGGGTGGCTCAGTGGTTTAAGCCTCTGCCTTCGGCTCAGGTCATGATCTCGGGGTCCTGGGATCGAGCCCCGCACTGGGCTCCTGCTCAGTGGGGAGCCTGTTTCTCCCTCTCTCTCTGCCTGCCTCTCTGCCTACTTGTGACCTCTCTCTCTGTCAAATAAATAAATAAAATATTTTTTAAAAAAAACATGCAATCTCTTTTATGTATGATTTAAACGTCTCATGCACTAGTACTTGAAGAAAAATGCAGACTTACGTTATCTTTCTAAAAATTAAAATTCATCAGATGATAGTTTTTTAAATGTAAACGATGAACACCATTATGCCTCCAGACACACTTGAATGATTAATGTGCTCTGACAGACACATTACCATGGTCAGAAAGACCACAAGCACAATGACTACAAAATTAGTCCAATTAATGCTCCAAAACAGCTGACACCTTACTTATACTACATATGGATATGCTATGTTCAGTGAATGATTTTCAGTATTACATGTCACTAGTTAATGCTTAGGGATCTTTAAAATAAGGAAACTGATGTCAGATATTATCAGGTAAATAAAGTGCAAGAAAATGACCAATTTGATGTTTTAGCTGTCACTCAACTATAAGGATCCAAATTTTAAAGATCTTAAAGCCACAGCAAAAGGTTGTATCAATTTTACTGTACTCTGAGAATGAAACTCCCTTTATATTTGTGTCTGTCTACTGTTTGACTGTCAAACTCTCTTTAAGGCAACCATTATATACAAATGAAACAGTCTGTCTTTTATAATTTATTGCCAAAGTCAATGGTACCAAATGATTGCTATGAAATGAAATCATGCTTTGCTAAGATGAAGAGCCAGCTTAACTTGGCCCCAAAACTGTACTTTAAAAGAAAATAGAAGATAAACCATATAAAAGTTAAACCATAATTCAATATGTCTTAGGAAAAAGACACATGTTCTACCACACAAAATATTTCCTTTCAGAAATCATTACTGGCCAGACGCAGAAAAGAAATTAAACACACTGCCAGAGTATCTAAAAATTATTTCTCTGGAATCTAGAACACACCCACATAAGACACTGAATACCTCCTAAATGGCTATGATACAGGATTTCAAAAATTTGTTTAGATTTCTCTAAAGTTCTATTATAAACGAAACATACACAACCACAGTATTAAAGAACCCTTAAGGAGCACCTGGGTGGCTCAGTGGGTTAAAGCCTCTGCCTTCCGCTCAGGTCAAAGTCTCAGGGTCCTGGGATAGAGCCCCACATCAGGCTCTCTGCTCAGTGGGGGGCCTTCTTCCTCCTCTCCCTCTGCCTGCCTCTCTGCCTACTTGTGATGTCTGTCTGTCAAGTAAATAAATAAAGTATTTTAAAAAAAAAGAACACTTAAAAATTAAATTGACAACCATGACATCCTCACTACCTAGTGCAGTAAAAGGCATAGATTTATAACTGAATGAGTCTTAGAAGATACCCATCTCTCTGAAATGTTCTTCTATATTTTCATTTTTATCAAACATATGATCCATTATAAAAATAAATATTAAGCAAAAAATGGAAAGCAAAAATCAAGGTCAACACCACCATCATCCATAGTACAACTCAGAAAAAAATCCTGTAACTATTTTGGTAAACTTTATTCCAGTACGTTTATTATGCATTTAAATAATTATAATAACAGTTTATAGAATATATAAAATGTTGTAAGCTAGCTCTTATTGCCTATTTTCATTCTAAAAGTACCATATGCTCATTGCAGACTGTTTAGAAAATGTAGGAAAAATAAAAATCCAAAATCCCTCCATTTTGACATTTCACAGTATCCCCCTTTCATTCTTTTTCTTCCATTTATATAAAGCTGAGTTCTGTGTCCATATAAAAATAATTTAAGCACACAAAGTGCTGGAACATTCCTAGAGGCTAACTGGAAGATAATACAAAGAAGCACTCCCTGAAAGAAAACAATTACTTATGGGTTATTTTGTTTTGTTGTATAAATTCTAAAATACTTATTCAACTCATTCCATATAAATCTAAAGGTACATAACACAGTTAATTTCTGGGTAATAAAATCACCACTACATTAATTTTTACAAAATTCTATCTTAGCCGAAGGGGCAAAAAAATACCATGTAATTCTCTTGGCACATTATCTCAATCATGTAAGTAGTAGTTTCATGTTACTGTAGGGTCCTTAAGTACTGAGGGAAATAAAAGCCTCTGCTCTCAAGGAACTGGAAATGAAGAACATTAGCACTGTGTCCTGAAACACAATCAAATCTATAAACTGGATTGGAACTCAGCTATAAATTGGATCAGAATTTAGCTATAAAAAGTCACCAATACACCAAGATTGCCTTGGTTGTTTCAACAGCCCAGATGAACCTAATCCCTCCCCTTATACCAGATTCTAGCCCTTTTTATTTTCTTAGAAACCTTAACAGTATAAATTATCCCCTCTCTCTCCTGCATTGACATTTAATCTCCTCATCCATATTTAAACACGATCAAGTCTAAAGGGAGGAAGATAAACTTTCCTTTCAACCAATATCTCTACCCCAACCCTACCTACAGCTACCAACCAAACCTCCTGACAGAGTCGCTAGAGATGCTATCTCCATTCTCTAACCTCCTCCTCACTCCTCATTCCTTAACCGACTCCACTCTAGCTCTCTCATCTTGCTCTAGAACCTGCCTCCCCTTGGCTGCTGCTGACTAACATGTGGTTAAGTGCACAAGCTTTGTAGAACCCTCTGGACTGAGGCTGCATTTGTGTGCTCACCATTCCACTCTTCTCTCCAGGTTTTCTCCGGGCCCATCTAGCCACTCCTTTTCAGGCTCCCTTATACTTAGCCTCCTTTTCCCAGCCATTAAATGTTAAAGGCACTCAAGGTCCATCCCTGAAGGCCACTTCCTGAGTCAGCCCCTAGACCCTCTCCCTTGGTGGGCTCACTTGTACAAGATGGCTCAGAATCATACCTTGGTCCTAGACCTCTCCTCTAGGCTCAAGACCAATCTGTCTAACTGCATACTGCACATGTCCATTTGAATTTTTCAGAGGTAATTCATACTCAATATATCCTTGTACTCCCACCATGATCTCTCCTGCACTGTTCCCTGAAGTTCATGGAACCACAATGCAGTTGCTCAAACCAGAACATAGCTCCTTCACCCCATGTATCCAACACATACTATCAATGTTACCACCTAACTCTCTCTCAAACAAAATTCTCTATTCATTTTCATAATCTCTTACCTATATACAAGTCATCTTTACACATTCAATCTAGATCTTTCTAATCTATTCTCCAGAGCAGTCAGCCAATTCTGACCATGTCTGTCAGTCTTGTGGGCATCTTCCTCCAGCCCTCCACCTATCTATCCTTCCCTCTCTTGCTTGAACCCCTTCAATGGCTTCTCACTGCTCTTAGTATAAATTCCAAAAGTATTCACATATCCTACAAGGACTTGCATAACCTAGCCCCTGCCTGTCTCTTCAGGACTTACTCTATATCACTCTAATTCTCGCTGTGTTTTTCTAGCCAGACTGGTTTCCTGCAGTTCCTGGATGACAAGTCACCTGCTCTCCCCTCTACTCAACACACCCCACACCACCACTACCCTAACCCATCTTTCAGATCTTAACTCAGCCATCACGTCTTCTATAAAATCTTCCCAGTCCCAGGTGATGTCAGGTTCTCTTTGTTCTAGGCTCTCCTGGAATGCACCCAGCCCTCATCACAGCGGTTTTATCTGACAAACACCTTTCTATCTCACCTGATTATAAACAACAGAAGAGCAGTGACAACATCTGTTTTTGTTCAACATTTTAACCCAATGCTTGGTTTACAATAAGTACATAAGAAGTAGCTATTAAATGAATAAAATAAGATATAATCAGACAAAATGAGTCAATCAAGAGAAGTAGTACAATTTATGTGCCCACAAACTGTAAAAGTGACTCTCCCCCACCTTCATCGCTACATAATAATAGGTAGTTTACCAAAAGGAAGGTAAGTTTAGATGTCTTAGCTAAGTGGCTCCTGCCAAGAACTGCTGCCAGGCACAGTGGTGGCCATGGTCCAGAACCCAGCCATGTGGTGCTAGGTTCCTCTCAACAGTTGGCGACTATCAGCACTCGCTTTGCTTTTCCTTAAATCCCAATGAGGGATATAATTTGAGACTTGATTTCAGCCTGTCTTACCAAGACCTGTGACAGGTTCCAGCTGACATTATCACTTATTGTTGGCAAATCTTAGAAGCTAGTTCCAACTTCCTTGTGCTCTATATTATTTATGTATGTATGTGTCTCTGTGGGTCACAACAATTTATATAGAGAGTATGTGTGTGTATACCAATAAATATTATATTTTACAAACACATATTAAAACTTATGGGGCACTTATTATGGCCAGGCCTAACACAAAAGGTTTTACATGCATTATTTCAGTTAATTCTTACCACAAGGCTTTTAGTCTATTATCAAACTCATTTTAATGAGGAAGCCGAGGGTTAGAAAGGATATGTAACTTGCCCAAAGTTACCAGCTGGTAAGTGGCAGGGATGGCACTCAAAGCCAGTCTGTCTGGCTCTACACCCATGCTCTCAATCACACGGCCTCTGTCATCTCTTCTCCCCAAGTTATCCTTTGGATAACTTCACTATGCTTCTGCAGAACTACCACCAACATTCAAGAGCTCATCAGGACGCTGGAAAGAACAATGTTCTTTTGATCTTTTTTTTTTAAGAGAAAAAAACATACCATCTTTAGTGTAATCTTTCCACGCTAAAGTCAGGCCCTGGCCATACAAAGTGCTAGCACAATGGGTTTATTCTGAGATTAAGTCCCACCATGGAGTGAATTTTGGGGCCAGACATAACCATATTCAATCATACGCACCAAAGAGAAGCGGCGGGGAAGCTACAATGAGTAATACAATGTATTTTGTACGTTTTTTGAAATTAACTTTTTTGATTGCACCCTTGCCGGTGTAGATGGGAAAATACAAGCCATGCTTATTATGAAGCAAGTTTTTTCAGCACTGAGAAAATAACAATGTCGCTCCTGAGAGAAATGCTCACAGCATGCAAACACCACGTACACAGCAACACCAGCACCCTCTGCTTACAGTTACTCCTTGTCCGCTTTCGTTTACTTTTCAAAAACAAGATTTATTCAAAATAAGTCAGTCAGAGACAGACAAATACCATATGATTTCACTCATATGCGGAATTTAAAATACAAAACAAATGAACTTGGCGGGGAGGGACCAAGAGGGAAACAAACTCTTAACTACAGAGAACAAACTGAGGCTTGGGGGGAACAGGTGACAGCAATTAAGGAGGGCACTTGTTCTGACAAGCACAGGGTCTTGCATGTGAGAGATGAATCAGTAAATTCCACACCTGAAACCAGTATTACACATTACAGTAACTAATTGGAATTTAAATAAAAACTTGAAAATTCAAGCCTTACTGAGGTAGTTATTTATATATAATTAAACGTACCCACATCAAGACACAATTATTTTTATAATCTCACCAAATGCCCTTGTGCCCCTTTCTTAGTCAATGCACCTGCCCTCACTCCCACCTCTGGGCAAACCCTGATCTACTTTTGTCACTATAAACTGGAATTGTCAGTATAAACTGGATTTGTCCATTTCACATAAATGGATACACAGAGTATCTACTCTTGCCCACTCTCTTTATGAATCTTTATCCAGCTGCACCGTTTTGTAAATGCTGATGTTTAACATACTCCAGCAGCTGTACTTCATGCAGGAATGCTCTATTCCAGTGAATCCCCAGGGGTGTTGAGGTGGTTCAAGCCGCATGCATGTGCAAACGTGTGTGTACACACACACACACACAGTGTGAAAACACAAAAGCCCTAGCATAGCTCAGCACTCTACCGAGCACATGTTGGAGTCAGACCAGACACCCCAGGGAAGGCTGCAGTGAACAAAGACTGGGAACCACTGCAGAGCGCCCTCTGACACTGGCTACTACAAAATTGAGAGCCAGTCAGGACAGACCCTTTGGCCTCTCTGAACTTATATTAAAGCCTCATCTACATCTCATTTTACATTTTCAGTGTCAGCTTTCTGTCATCTTTCCTTCCATTCTTAATTTGTGATATCTCACTTATGTGATCTATCAAACAGAAGAAGGTGAGCTCATTTCTTCCCAGGGACGTAAGGGCAGGAAGGCAGGAATGGGACTTATGCGTGTTCTTCCTCATCCACCAGAGAGCTCTTCTCCACACAAGATAAAATACTCATCAATCCATCCTGACTTCAGCAACATTCAACCCTGGCTGCACAACAGACTCACCTGGCAAGTTTTTATAAAATGATGATGCCTGGTCCCCCACGACACACCAAAAAACGTCAGTCAACGGGTCTAGGATGGGGCCCGGGCCAGGAAGACTGTTCACCCATCGGGGGTTTCCACTGGGCAGCCAGAGTCAAGATGCCCTGCCCTGAGGTCAGCCTCTAGGCAGGGTACCTTACGTAGCCACACTACTGTGAAAGACCTAACAGAGGCCATAATCTCTGACACCTGCCACAGTTCTTCATTCCAGTATTTTAATACCTCAGCCCAGTCAGGGACCAGTTAAGTTCGACAACAAAATCCATTCCATGTAGCATGCCCACTGTTCCAGCTTAAACACGGAATTTCCACTGATGCTTAATAAACTTGTGATAGGGTCTGCTGCATCTGACCACTAATTCAAAGCTCCCAAATATGTTTTTAAAAATCTTGTTTCTGCCCTGCACAGGATACAAATATAATTCTGAAGAGAGCATCATGTTTCTATGATTGTGGTTCTATACGTCTATGCCAAGACAGGAAGTCCCAGAGGGACAGTGGCTTCTCCTCTTCATAAGTCAGTCTAATAATAATGAAGGAACCACAAACTCTATTGTGATACACAGGTGGGTGGAAATTTGGTTCCTTCCTCAGAAGAAAACTGTGAAGTCTTTTCTGAAGTCTTTTCTGTCAGAGTGCTGGCTTATGCAGAAACGACAATTCAGGATATTGCTCCAGGGTAGAGGAGTTTCCAGAAAGAGTCTGGCCTCAAGTTAGCATTTTATTTTTGAGACAGAGAGTTTCGAGAAGATGGATTTTGGCTTTAAACTCAGTGAAACCCTTCGTTCAGCCTCAGCAAATTTCCAGATAACCAATGCTTTAATGTATCACACTATTAAAGAAGTTCTAAGAGAATTTTTAAAACTGTATTGCACACAATTCTATCTTCCTAAACAGAGTGTTTTAAATAGTATTTTACCTGTTCTTGATGCCTGTCCAACGTCATCATAAACCTCAGTGACTATGTATTAATACAGTGAGGTGCCCTGGGCTATCTGCACCAACACTAAATGCAGTTTGAATTGTGGTGGGTTTTTTGAGAACTTGGTTTATATTTCTGTAGTTTTTCTGTCTCCTTCCTCACTCTCAGGCCTTCCCAATAACCTCTTGCCAGCTGGGCAACCAGACAACATGGCATGCTTGTAGAGAAGGCCTAAGAGGAAAGGCCTAAGTGCTACTACTCATCCTGTGTGGGACTGGGTTCAATAATCTTACACTCCCTCTACGCAGGTATACTACACACATTTTTCTTCCTCATTCCTTTCTTCCTCAAGGGTCTCTCACTTCCCTCTTACTCTATGAGGTTACAAACCATCACTGGATCTTTCTTACTGTTCTTCGGTGAGCCCTTCTTACTTTCTTGAGGTACCTTTTCAGAGTAGTATTTACAAAGCTCACTTTAAGCCTTGTATAATAACCCGTTCTAGGAATGTACCATAACAAGCTCCAGTAAAGAACTTTATAAACTATGCTGTGATGAACTCCCTAGATCTTTGCAAAATATACAACTATTTCTAGGATATATTCATGTACGTGGAAATTCCTAGGTCAAAAGGCATGAATAAATTTAAACAGATGTCTTCCAGCTGCCTTCCAATCAGGTTATACCAATTTACAGAACAATTTTTAATCTAATACAATGCCACTGCAATAATCTTTAGGCTTGTTCAAGGTTCCTAGCCAAAGCAAGGGAGAAAATAAGAAGAACAAGTCAAATAAATAAATGGGTTATCACTCGTTGCTATGGGAACTGCATTCCCAAAGCCAATTCTATTAGGAAGGAGACCCTCTCTCATCAGCCTGGCAATCTCTGCAGCAGAAGAATGGGGTCTGCCTCCCTGTGCACCCAGGAGACATGACTACACATGTGCACAGCAGGAAGGGATTTTCACAGCTACACCTGGGAACACAACACACAGGACCTCTTCAGAACCAGGAAAAAAAAAAAAAAAAAAAAAAAAACCCAGAGGCTGAGGTCCCAGCCAGTTTACTGGGGCAGGAAGAGGGTATTAGTGGCAGAAACCACAGCCCTGGTTTTTTGGGGATTTTTGCTTGTTTGTTTGTTTGTTTTAGGGGGGTGCCCCCTCTGAGGCTCTTATATATTTTTTTTTATTTCTTTATTTTCAGCGTAACAGTGTTCATTATTTTTGCACCACACCCAGTGCTCCATGCAGTACGTGCACTCCCTATTACCCACCACCTGGTTCCTCAACCTCCCACCCCACCCCCGCCCCTTCAAAACCCTCTGGTTGTTTTTCAGAGTCCATAGTCTCTCATGGTTCATCTCCCCTTCCAGTTTCCCTCAACTCCCTCTCCTCTCCATCTCCCCATGTTCACCGTGTTCTTTGCTATGCTCCACAAGTAAGTGAGACCATATGATACTTGACGCTCTCTGCTTGACTTATTTCGCTCAGCTTAATCTCTTCCAGTCCCGTCCATGTTGCTACAAAAATTGGGTATTCATCCTTTCTGATGGAGGCATAATACTCCATTGTGTATATGTACCACATCTTCCTTACCCATTCATCCGTTGAAGGGCATCTTGGATCTTTCCACAGTCTGGCGACCATGGCCATTGCTGCAATAAACATTGGGGTACAGATGGCTCTTCTTTTCACTACATCTGTATCTTTGGGGTAAATACCCAGCAGTGCAATTGCAGGGTCATAGGGAAGCTCTATTTTTAATTTCTTGAGGAATTTCCACACTGTTCTCCAAAGTGGCTGCACCAACTTGCATTCCCACCAACAGGGTTCCCCTTTCTCCACATCCTCTCCAACACAGGTTGTTTCCTGTCTTGCTAATTTTGGCCATTCTAACTGGTGTCAGGTGGTATCTCAATGTAGTTTTAATTTGAATCTCCCTGATAGCTAGTGATGATGAGGTTCTTGTTTATTTTTATAACCAATGCTGTATCTGACATTCTGACTTTCACTTCCCAAGCTGGTGCAGCTGAAGGACAATGTAGATAGGCATTTCTCTGGGCTTGTACCTAAAAGTAAATCCAATCTCAGCAAAGGGACTATCTAAAATCACACAATGCACGAGTTTTAAAGCACGAATTTTGTAATCCTTAATGCCTACTTGGGAGGGAATATTTTAGGACACAAACACCTTGGTTCTCAGCTGTACTCCTATGATGCAAGACAAGGTGCTGGTCTTGCCACTTAAGAGCTGGGTGACCCTGGGCCAGCACTCAATAATAACAGACATACCTCCCTGAGATGATTCTGTGAGCATCAAACGAAGATGCTGAATAAGAAAATACTCCAGAAGCCACAAGGCACAGCACAGATAGAATTACTACCCACTTTGGGCCAATGAAATAACAAGGGCCTGAGCCTAAGCACTTTCCCAAGTCCTCAGACCCTTTAAGGAGCTAAGCCAGGATGTGCAGGCAGCCCAGGTCGTCTGACTACAGAGCCAGGCTCTTACCCTCTCTTACCCTCTCTGCCACCACATCGCTGCGCACGGGGATTACCTCCCCTGGACTCGTTTCCTCATTGCCACACTGAAGGGTGGACTCAGATGTCACTGGAATGGCTCACCTCTAGCCCTCATATTCTACTTGGTGATTTCTATTGGGTAACTGAGAAAGTGACCTTGGATAAGCGCAGTATTACTAGAATTCAGAAAGAGCAAATTTGCGAATTTTCAAAGGACCGTGTCTATGAAAGAGCTCTACTACTTTTAATCATTTACCTCATCTGGCTATGGCCAGTAACCCCGGGAATTAAGGCAGGCCAAAGTTCTCCTTGCACAAAAGCTTTTCTTGCACAGTTCTCCAAAGGACTCAGTCATTGAAACAAAACTCAGACATCTGCTACCATTCAACAAACTCAGGGGAAAAAAAATCTTTAATAAAGTGTTAGTTTGCAGGGCACCAAAATTACCTACTGCTTATAACAAACACCCTCAATGCACATGCCCCCGCCCCACAAAAGAAAGGCTCTTTCAGTAGAAAACTATTAAACAAATGGGAAAAAAATGATGTATAGAGAATAAAACCAAATTAAAGGCAAACATCACACAGACAAAATGCTAATCAAAGAAGGCCAGTCATCTTATTTTTGTAGACTGCAGGAGATGGAAAGTGCAACATACAAGACACACTCAGAACAGCATTCACAGATCAAGTGGTTTTTCAGCCCTGTTAATGAAGGCAGTAACTGTGGCTGATTTAGTACCACCTAACAAAATTCAAAATCAGTATCGAAGACTGCCATTTGCTGAAAACAAATACTATTTTATTGTGTTTTTAGAGAAAACTTTCATAAGGGCCTTTACTCTAGCTAGACAATTAAATGAGTCAATATTTTTTAAAAGATAAACGGGAAAATGTGCCAAAGGTAGATATCTTCATATTTAACTAGATGTTAAAAGTACTTTGAATGGCAAAACTTTCTCCTATCCTTTGGCTCTTAAGTGACAATAAATCAGTCTTCCTTTCCTCCCAAACTAAACAAAAATTAAGAGAAACCTCTCTTTTTGGTCCCATCCATTGGTTAAACATGAACATAAAACAGATATTTCTTTTTTGTTTTTTAAGATTTTATTTATCTGACAGAGATCACAGGTAGGCAGAGAGGCAGGCAGAGAGAGAGGAAGGGAAGCAGGCTCCCTGCTGAGCAGAGAGCCTGATGTGGGGCTCGATACCAGGACGCTGGGATCACGACCTGAGCCAAAGGCAGAGGCTTTAACCCACTGAGCCACCCAGGCGCCCCTAAAACAGGTATTTCTAAGGGCACATGGGTGGCTCAGTCAGTTAAGCATCTGACTTCAGCTCTGGTCATGATCTCAGGGTCCTAAGATGGAGCCCCATGGGTGGGTGGGTGGCTCCCCACTTAGCAGGGAGTCCGCTTCTCCCTCTCCACCTGCCCTTCCACCTGCTCATGTTTTCTCTCTCTCTCAGATAAAATCTTTTTAAAAAATACATATTTCTAAGGTTCATAAGTTCTCAACATTTTTAGCAGTAAGCATAATAACTACCATTTTCTGAACATCTAATATGTGAAACACACCTTGGTACTTCCTCATATTTAGTTCCCTCAAATACCAATGCTATAAGGTAAGAGATGTTAAAGAAGCTTGCCCAAAGTCACACAGTTAGGCAAATGTTGAAGTTAGTGTCCCAGATCTAATTCTAAGTCCAATGCTTTTTCCAAAATACCAGGACTCCCTGTATAAAATTGTGGCTGAAAACAAGATGAATGGGCTAACCCATCCTGGCAGCCACCAGGCCCGATGAAAAAATAAAAATTTAAAAAAGATTCCAGAGAGCAGATATACCAAGAACTAGCAAGTGATAGAGATCAGTGTTCAAGACAAAAGGCTCCAGAGCCAGGTTGTCCAAGTGCACATCCTGGTTCCCCTACTTAGTAACCTGATGACCTGGGACAGGGACTTACCCTTTCGGTACCTGTTTCCCCATCTGCTACACAGGGATAATAAGAGTACCTACCCTCACAAGAATTTTGTGAAGAAAGAATTAAAATTCACCCAAGATTGAGAACAATTCCTGACCTATACTAATTCCTGTACTGCTGTTAATAATAGCAAATATTAACATCAAAGAGAGAATGCAGAATGACTTGATCCAAATCCAACAAGCTACTATATAAGCAGGAAGAAATCATGAGATAAGTTTTAATAGCAAATATCAATAGCAAAAATAGAAGAGAATGCAGAATGATTCGGTGCAAACCTAATAGGCTACTATGAGTCAGGAAAGAAAACAGAAGAGAAGTTATTTAAAAAACAAACAGGATGAGCTGTAAGAAATGGCATGCTGAATGAAAAATGAGTGACTACACTCAGTTAATTAGGGAGGGAACTGCCATAACTAGAGTAAAAGTTCACCCCAGACTCCAGGTTAATGGAATCCGGGTAGACAAACTCACTTGGAACTTGCAGTTTTGAAACAAGCCAGTGGGGTATGAAACTGAGTCGCTGACAGAAATCACCTGACTCTTCTAAATACCAAAGGGAATCAAAAGAAAATGAGTTGGCCTTAGACTGGACATGAAAAAATGAAGGTAGGTTAGCCAAGCTCCAGGCTGTTCATGGCGAGGGTGTCTAGAATAACACAGAAAAGGGATGGCTGGATATCATGGGGGACACCGGTCTGGTAAACCTGCAGTGGAGGATGGGAGCTGGGATTTACTGCAGCTAAAGGAGACAGCAGCATGAAACACCACATTGTGTTAACGACGAGCTACCCTACAGACAGTAACTTCACCGAAAGTCCACAAAGCAGGAATGCCATCACAACAAGTATCTTCTCCTTTGATACTTGGCCTCAGAAAGGTACCCCCAGAAAAGCAGAGGAGGCCTACAGACACCTGTGTGGCTGCATCCCATGGCCTCAGCTGAGTCCTGCATCCCAGCTCCAGCCCCAAAGCAGAGCAGGCATCTGCATGAGAGCAAGCAACTGCATGAGAGCATGCAGCCTGATCTCAGCTGGATGACAGGCCTATCGAGCCGGCTGGCTGCGTTATTAAGAAATAAATGAAAATATGCAAATTTACATTTGGCCACGACAGGCTCACATTTAGCCTAAAATGCTACAGGGCACGATTCTGAATTAGTAAACAATGACACATTTTTCACCTCAGTCAGCCAAAGCTAGAGTTCACATAAGATTCTGAAATGAGAATTCAGACTCATTTCCATTTAGACTCCAAACTAATAGTTAAGAATTATCCTCCATTCACATTCAGCTTAGGTTTGACAAGCAAAAGTGACAGAAGAAAGCATCTGCTTTTGCAGCTTGAGAGCTAATTTTTTTTTAAGTTTACTTAGCATTCAGTTCTTATTTTTTAGGTGAGACTGTTTTCATTTTCAAATAAGATTTTCAGGTAAGATGGTGATTTTCTTCATGATTCAATTATCAGGGACTGGATAAGGTGACCCTGGATCCCACATTCACTCTCCAGAATCCCCACACAACAGGCACATGGGTTTTACATCATTCAAATCACACTCCAGCCATTTTCACCCTTTTTTGGACCTCAAATCCAATCACCAAAAAGCTACCTGTGCCAAGTCAGAGGCATAAAAATATCATCACAGCAGCTTCACACCTTCACAAGAAACAAGAGGAGATCAGTGAGAAAGACCCAGAATATCCAGAAAGACCTAGTTTCTCAAACTAGCTCCAGCCTGCCCATAAGGACCATTCCACAACCTGGCTTCCCTGCTACAAGGTTAACAATTCCAGAACTTTATCAAGCACTCTTCTTGCACAGAGAAGGATGTGAATCACTCAGGCATTGCTATATACACTCCTACTTATAAATGAAAATTAAAGCATGATGTAGATTTCTCTAGGAAGCAAAGTGGTTTAAGTGAAAATTTCTAGAATTTATACACATGATGATATTTCTACTATTTTATCTGTAAAAAAGAGCACAGGAATAATCAAGCAAGCACAGACATAGGACCCCAATTAAGAACAATAGAAAATTAAGAACAGGAGTCACCAAGACTTCTCAAGTAGAGAAAAGTAAAATTGGATATGGAAGAAATCATTTGTGGGACCATATCTAAACTGTGCTTAGTAAAATACAATGGCCACATTTCTTTTTCTTTCATCATACATACTTTTTAAGTGTTTCATGAAATAAAGCATTCAAAATCAATTCAAAGAATGAGCAGGGATGAAACTAAAATGAGACGCACGTCTATGGAGGTCTAGTCTGGGATAGTCTCCCAATTATCTCTCCACTCATTCTCTCAACCTGTAATTTAGCACCTCTCCACCCGGCAAAGAAAGAGAAAGGCCCAATGTGATCCCGCTCTTCTTTTATGTTCCCACTGCCAGCACCCTGGGACACACCTGTATTAGTCATTCCCAGAGGTCATCCGTCAGTCTTCCTGCCGCAAATCTCTACCTACCTCTGCCCTCTGCGCCATTCCAATATGGCTAAAATGGTTTCTCCATGCCGTTTCTTTACATAAAATTTTTAAGGTCAACGGGATAAAATCCAAATTCCTTAGCATCATATCACATTAGAGATGCTTCACAATAAACCTCAACCTGCTTTTTTATTAATTTTTCTTCAAGAATTCCTAAATAATAGTATTTAATACAACTGAGCACTCACATTATATCAAGATAACAACCTAAGTACTTCACCTGCATTATCTCACAATTACTGTGTGCTATAAATACTATTATTATTCCCATTCTGTGTCAGAGAAAACTGAGCACAAGCAAATCAACTGCCTATGTCAGGTCTCCTGTGAGTAAGCAATGCGGGCCAGGATTCCTTTCAGCTGGTCAGACTGCAGAGCCATACTCAGAACCACTATGCTATGTTGGTCTCTACCTTCCACTGTCCGCCTCCCACACCCTACTTGCCTCTCATGCTTGTAATTCTCTCTACTCTGAGTTCCAAATATGCTCAATTCTAACTTAACCCATTCGTTATCATTTTAGGTAGAACTATGACCACATCACACACCTGAGTACACAACATCTTGCAGACAAAAGAGCTACCCTTCTATGAATTCTGTCCATAGTACATGGCTCTCAGAGCTTGATATATGGAAACCGGTTGACTAGCATGCTTCTGCCTTGTTCTCTGCAGATTCTCCCTCCCGGACAGAGCGCGTTTTGTGCACAGTAGTTTTCCTTGAAAAGATGCAGTGATCTAGCCAGGAGAGTTTCCAAGCCCTTCCGTTCCTCCATCCCAACTGCGGGCAGATACAGGTATGTGTTGGTTGTGAGACAGCTCAGTAAACACTCCATCCAGGCCAGAGAAGAACGTTTCCCACCTGTCCCTGCTCCCGGCCATTAATGTTTGCAAGCCCTGATATAAAAGAGAGCACTTAGCTTCCTGGTACATAAATTCTCCGCCCTTCACTCAAATTAAATCTAAATGATTCAGTTTCTACCTTACAGCACAAAATCCATTTTATAACTTAACAGCCTCAGCCTCAAGCTTTACTGATGATTTTTCCTAAAGGAGACACACTCCAAAAGGCCATGGGTTTAGAGCTTTTTTAGACTGACTGCAAATGGTATCAGCTGAATGTCACTCAGCATCTTGCTAAAGGCCTTTTTGGAAACAGCTGATGAGAAAAGAGAACAGATTGCCAGAGAGGTCGACTAGTCCTAGTGGCTTGCTCTTCACTCTCCGAGCTCTGTTAGTCCACAGATATGTTGAGCGATCCTTAATGCATGTAGAGAAATCTCTTTTTTTTAAAAAGATTTTATTTATTTATTTGACAGACAGAGATCACAAGTAGGCAGAGAGGCAGGCAGAGAGAGGCGGGGGAAGCAGTCTCCCTGCTGAGCAGAGAGCCCAACGCAGGGCTGGATCCCAGGATCCCGAGACCATGACCTGAGCCAAAAGCAGAGGCTTAATCCACTGGGCCACCCAGGCGCCCCTCTTTTTCTTTTTTAAGATTTTATTTATTTGACAAAGAGAGACACAGCAAGAGAGGGAACACAAGCAAGAGGAGTAGGAGAAGGAATAGCAGGCTTCCCGGGGAGCAGGGAGCCTGATGGAGGGCTCGATCCCAAGACCCTGGGATCATAACCTGAGTCAAAGGCTTAACGACTGAGCCACCCAGGCACCCCTGTAGCGAAATCTCTTATAATTCTCTGGTGAAATCAGTTCTGATAGCTGCCTTGTTCCCCTGTAGCGAAATCTCTTATAATTCTCTGGTGAAATCAGTTCTGATAGCTGCCTTGTTCATTATTATTGGAGCACATAAGTTAAAACAAATTAACACAATTAAAAGATGCAGATTTAATTCCCTCAAAAACCTAAGAGCCATAGAAGGCAAATACCAGAGGACTAAAACTGTGCACAACCAAAATCTCTAGAAAGCATCCAGTATTTACAAATGCATCCTGAGGAATTGGATTTTAAACTTCCCCTTCATTAAGACAAAGAAACAGGTTCAAACACTGTAATTGAAGCTGACCACCATTAACATTTCTTTCCTCTATAGATAAAACAATAAACAGACCTGAGGATAACTTACTAGCTCCTGACATACACATATGCGAAGGGCAATGATCTTGCTGGCACAGGATTAAAACTGAATCACTGTTAAGGATAACAGTGACGATGATGACAAGTACAGGCAGTTTTCTACACTTTGGGCATTAAGAATCATTTTATATTTACCACTGTCCTACTAGTGACCCTATCTTACCAACAAAGAGATTGAGGCAGAGTAGTTTAATAATTTGCTCACAGTCATGCAGTAAGTGGTGGATCAAGAATTCAGACTCTGAACCCAGAGCTCACTCTGAACCAGTATGCCCCACTGCCTATGGGATCAGCCCTTTCCACTACTCCCTGAAAGGCATCGCCATGGGAAAACACCTCTATTAGAATCCATAAAGGTGACTGAATCTAACATACCTCCTTGACAGAAAAGCTGTTAGGAGAGGTCAAAGCAGTGCAGGAAATCTAGTGAAGACTAGTGTTTCACGTGCCTCCCCTCATTTCTCAGTCACCCCTGCAACAAGCTGGGGCCAAGTGACAGGTTCAAGCTAATAAACTATAAGGAGAAGTGATGTTTCTCACTTCCAAAGTAAGGCAGTTAAATATACCTCTTCCATCTCTCCTTCTGCTGAAGTGACCGTGGAGAAGATGGAAAAGGGTCACCTCGCCAGCATATGATTTTGTGTAAGCAAGAAATAAACTTCTGCTGTTATTAAACCCTGAGACTTGAGGGTTGATGATTGTAAAAACTAGCAGTAATGATTATGACTAATACAAGAGGCTTAAGAACATGTTCCCAGACTTGAATTTTCTTCCTGTTGAACTTAAGCTGGACTCTTCCTTCCCTGGTTTCCTCTAGGCTACAGTTTGATCCCACTGACACCTGTCTGAAGATTATTTTGCTTCCAGCGGCCAAAGCAGCCACAGCTAGAGTGATCTCTAGGGCAGCAGGCCATGTAAGCAGGTGGTTCAGATCTGTCCTTCCAACTGGGTCCCATTCTAACCATCTAAACACTCTGTTTGGACAACAGTCAAATAAATCTCTGACATGTACTTTTGTATAATAAAAAAGCCCAGAAACCAATAAGGAATCTTGCTCTTGTTCTGTGGTATCTTCATGACTGTTTTCTGTGGTAAATTTAGTGCAGTCTAACTTGGAAATTCAGGAGATAATTTGTTAGGTACTTGGCATCATGCTTTCCCAAACTTATGACTTATTTTATGATTCTTCTCAAAAATATAATTCCAATTTCTTCCCAATCAAAAGCATCCCTCATTCTTTTTTTTTTTTTTTTTAAGGAAATACTTGAGCCGAGATTTGAAGGAGCTAAGTTTTTTGGTTTTTTTTTTTTTAAGATTTTATTTATTTGACAGAGATCACAAGTAGGCAGAGAGGCAGGCACAGAGAGAGAGGGGGAAGCAGGCTTCCTGCCAAGCAGAGAGCCCGATGCGGGACTCGATCCCAGGACCCTGAGATCATGACCTGAGCCGAAGGCAGCGGCTTAACCCACTGAGCCACCCAGGCGCCCCAGCATCCCCCATTCTTATTGATAATGAGTGGCCTGAAGAGATCCAGGGGACCTCCATGGTAATTCTCAATACCACCAGGAAGTAATGTAGGAACCAAATAAAGAGTGCTATGTACCTAAATAAATACATCTCCAAAAACCCAAAAATGTCTGCTTCATCAAAATAAATGGTGGGTGATCTAGGACAGAGGTAACACTCACACAAAGCCTAAACACAATAACACAAACACACACCCAACTATCATAAGTTTCCAAGTCATGTCACAGGTTGCTGACTAGACATACAACCTTCATGAGTGTCACTACCTGCCACATGTGCCAATTTCCCTGCCTTTGTAAAGCTCACACTCTCTCTCTCTCTGTCTCTAATAAATAAATCTTTTAAAAATTTTTAAATAAATAAGTATGGAAGGGAAAAAAGCAACCGTTTCTTCTTGATATCCAATATTGCCAACACTATACCATGAAAGATTGTCTTTTTAAAAATCACTGGTTTTTATATATGAAAAACTATTTCTCATCAGCTATTTAGTCAGAGTTGGCAATGTTGTTTGCCTAGCCCCTTGAATTCCCACATTTGAGAGGTATGACAGGAGGAAGCTGGCCTGCAGTTATTTGTAAGTGGGCAGTCCCAATAATTCCTGTGTAGGCTATCACATTCTTTCATTCCCCAAATCTGAGCCCTTGCCCAGGCTTCTCAGGAGGAGACACAGACAGCAGCAGGCCTGGGTTCCTGGGACTGCTACCACCCTTTCCTGTCTCCTTCCAACACCCAATGAGAAAGACCTGAATGGCAAAAACACCTTTCCATCTCTCAGTCACCCTTCTACTGCAGTCTGAGAGAAGTTGTTCTGAAACACTGTTCTAAATTACGCCATTCTTCCTTTCTGCCTCCAGGACCAAGCTCTCTCTCCTCTGAAGGCATACAACTTCCCCCAACCTTCCCTTCCATCTGCACTCTTCCTCATGACTTTCTAAGTACCTTAGGATCCATCTTCATGAAATTGCTTATCTTCTCCCCAAAATACACCATGGCCTGTCAAGTCCCAATGACCCTGCTCTCGCTGGTCTCTCTGCCTGGAATGACCAGTTTAATCCTGGCTCCTCATTCCTCCTTGACTGGAGAGAATCTCTTCATCCTTCAGAGCAGTGTCAGTCTCAAGGTGTGGCTTGAGAAGGCTCTAGCTCTACCTCCCAAACTACCCCAAATAAATACTGTGCTTGCTATGTAACCCCTTCTGATCAGACCACCACTCTATTCCTAAGCCCCACATACACATGGAAATTCTGCAGCTACCATGTCAAAGTTCAGATCACATTTCATCTTCACTATGAAAATGTCTGCTGGCATGAAATGAATCCCTCCCTTCAACCATGGACCTCAACTTGCTTGAGGACATGCTGCAAAAGTCTTAAGATTAAGAGATGTACCATGGAGCTTTATTCTGTGACAGGCAGTCTGTAGGCTTCTCCTCTACCCAATCATTCCCACCTCCTAGCATTCACTCCCTTGTATAATCCCCTTTCCTGAATGTGGGTGAGGAGAACCCTTCTAATACCCAATTTCTGGGAGGACCCTGGAAACAGACGCTTCCCCAGTCACACATCCAGATACGACCCCAGCCACGGCAGTCACCTGGATTGTATCTTGTGAGAGACCATGAATCACAGGACCCAGCCATGCCGAGACTCGTGACATACAGAAACTGTTGTAGTAAGTTTATTGTTTTTTAAAAATGTGTGTGGTTTTAAGCTGTTAAATTTGTGAAATTTCACAAATTTCAGAAAACTGAACAGAAGGGATAGGTTAAAAAGACTAGAAATCCTTGGGCTAAAAGACCAGTATCTGCAGCTCCCTCTTTGACAGTCACTGAGAAGCAGAAGGGAACGTGAGAAGTCCAACTTCCACTGGCTCTGCATCCCCCTTTATGGAAGAGGGAGAGAGAGCAACGTGCCTGCTGAATAGTGTAACTCGCCATCTCCATCTGTCACTTCTCAGTCAGTTCTGAAAAGTAAGTCCTCCAAATTTTGACCTCCTCTCCCATTTAAATGCCACTGGAGGGTTTTTGTTTTTGTTTTTGTTTTTCCTTCCTAAACTCCTGGAGCTCCAACGGCCCCGTGTGCTCAGCCTTACCCTGTGGTGGCATCTGACAGTTGGCCAACCTCTGCCTGCTTAACACTCCTCCAAATAAGACATCACCTTCACAGGTTCTCCTCCCACCTGTGAGAACACGTCCTCTAAATCACCTTCAAACAGCTTCCTCCCTTGTCCATATCATATGCATATATGCCCTCAAGCTTCTGTCATTCAAACTTTACACCATTTTCCTGAGCAATCTCATTCATTTTCATGGTATAAATAAATACCACTTATTTGCTAATAAGCTTAAATATACACTTTCAGGGCAGAACCATATATATCCAGTGGCCTGCCAGACATCTTCATCTAGATGCCATGAGACTCAAACTGTAAACATAATCCAAAAATTAATCTTATTCTATTTCTACTAAGATAGAAATGTTCTTTCTTCTTCTGCATTCCTAACTTTGGTGATTTCAGCACCGACATCCACTGAGTCATCACTGAATTCACTAGAGCCTTTTGTCTTTACTCCCTCTTCCTCCAACCTTCCACTGAGTCCTACTAATTCCATCCTCTAAATAGCCCTTGAATCTATCTCATCCTTTCCTATCATCCTGCAGACCTTCACCACTTCTCTCCTGCAAACTCATCTCCTTGACTGCAGTCTTGGCCTCTTCTAATCTAACCCCCCAAGAACCACATGAAAAAACAGTATAAAAATCACCTCCTGGCGTCTACCTCTCTTGTGACTCCCTCCAAACCCCCTCTAACAATACCAAAAGACTTAACGGATCAATCATTCAATAGGCACTGTTCTAGATACAGAAGATAGAGCAGTGAACAAAGGTCTATTCACTTCCATGAAGCAGCTCACTGTGTATGCCTCTGATTTCACTTATGCTGCTGTCCCTAGCCTGACCCCCATCCTCTTGCCCACCTAGCAAATTCTTAATTCCGTCTTCAAAACCTTCTTCTGGGAATGCCTCTCTTTTATCCCCTGCCCCCCACAGTCATTCCCTCTTCTCTGCTGCTTCTGTACTTTGGGAACATGTGCTATTTTTGTATGTAAGTCGCATAGTAATTTCTTTGATTATAACCCCTTCTGCCCTTCTAGACGGAGCTACCCAAGGGACTGTTTCTATTGATTTCTGAATCCTCCATGTGTTAGCACCATGGCTGATTTTGTTATAGGCAATCGATAAATGTTAAGGTAACTGAATCTCCGTGTGCAGTAAATTGGATTATTGTTTTCAAATATATGTTCCCTCCCTGTAACAGGGTTATAACTCCCACCCCCCTCGCTCCCACTACTCCATCATAGGCCATACACTCGCATCCAGTGGAAGTTTACTTCTCCACCTCACTGACTTTGGCCATGTGGTACCCTTGTCCAGAGGGATGGAGCCAATCATGTTTTCCCCATCCCCATGGAAGCTACGAACACAACTGCGTGAATTGGCTCAGATTCTCCTATACTCCTGCCCTCCCCATGAGAACTGCATGTCCCAAACAAGCTGCTTTTTCAGTCTGGATCCTGATTAATAGACACTTGAGCCAAGTAGAGCCCCACAAAGGCCCAGCTCACCTGCACCCCTCATGATATGAACAAGAAATAAAGGTTGTGACTGTAAGCCAGTAAGATCCTGGTGGTGTCACCCCAGCAAAGCCATCCCAGATTTTCTAGAACATTCCAGAGAGTCATCAAATCTCAGCTTAAACACACATGTTTAGGGAGAGCTGTTTTTTAAAACATTTTAAAAATATTTCTTAATACTGATGCCAAATTTACTTCCTATTTTCCAAGCTTGGACCTACTCTTACCTACAGGTATTTCATAAGACACATATAACAGCCTCATATTTGTAGGCAACTATCTATCATATGATGTCTTAAGCAGACTCAAGGCAAAGCATGCCACATTCCTCCAACCATTCTAGGTAATCTCTGTCAATACCCATTTTAAATATCTTGGTCTTGTTCCTTAAAATACACTCTCGATTTTGTCAAAAACTTCAAATGTGGTGCTAGAATTGTAACAAATGGTCTGCTAGATATGATCTGACCATGGAAGAAGAAATCCCTTACTAGAACACAAAACTCAGCTTGGCTTTTTCTTTTCTTTCCCAGGTTAGCAGAGCAGCACAAGCAGGCTACAAGATGGAAAAGATACAGTTCACCATAATCTTATTTCAAACAATACTGTTGTCAAACCAAATCCCTAAGCCTTGATCCTATGAGATGTTTTCAAGCCCCCTGTATTTATATAGCTAACTACAGACATTTTACATGTATCACTGCTAACTACTACCAACATTCCAAATACCAAGACCATTTAGACCAACACTCTACCATTCAACACTATTAACTGGTCTTCGCCCCCCAACCCCATTTTTTGGTGCTTCATATTTGACATACTTTTTTGTATCATTTTAATCTGATGAAATTACTTAACAGGTAAGGGTCAAGGTTGGACACTCTAACAAAACACTAAAGAAATCTGTTCAAGGTAAAATGGTGCCAACCAAGTCACACATGTTGTTTAATCTGCCAGAAGCCCCTTACCCTCCACCCACTACCATTAATACTTCCAACCAATATGCTTTTCTGTATTTCCCAAAAGTTCTAAGACTTGCCCCAAACCCAGCAACAGGAAACACATGGGCAGTGTTCTCCAGGCCAACAGCATCAGTGTCACCTGGAACCTTTTAGAAACGCAGTCTTTGGCCCCAACCCCAGACCTAACGTGTCTGAAACATACCCACTGGTGAGTCAGAGGCAGCTCAAGTTGAATCAGAGCTCTAGAGAATTTCCTTGACTGGCCTGTCCAGCAGCTCTTCCAAAAATGTATGATATCCTTGTGCAGATCTCTCCTCTTTGAACTGTGGCCTGCTCTTAGTTAGCCCTTATTTCTGAATAGCCACTAACTATTTAACCAGCCTTCCTAGCAAAAGTACAAAAATAAATAAATAACAAGGCAAAGTCAGGGTCCCAGTCCAGAGTGCTCGCTCAGAGGCTGTCTTTTCTCCCATTTAGGAAGATGAGGACATTATTTGCCTTATTTTGTAACATCTCTTTCCCACTGTTGATGATTTTCCAAAAATTACCCATAATGCTTCTGTGATTACATGTGATAGTTCCCTTAGCCTCTGAGACAGAACTTTTTAAAATCTCTCTTAATAATTGTCCTCCTGGGTGGGGTTTCAAACTGTGAGGTTGGTATACAACTACAGCAGGGATGGAAGTTGGAAAGAACCGAGTTGATTGTTATATGTCCGCCTATATCACTCATGAGTGTGTCTCTTTGTTGGTCCTGCTCAAGAAAGAAGAGTCTGTTCCACTGTTTTGTTTCATCTGCAACAGTGGTGAAAGCCTCAGTTCAGTGTGGACTTTGACATTGTTTGGAGAAGTCAGAGCTTTCCATAAATCTATAGTTTCCTCTGTCTAGGGGGACAGAAGAAGGTTGACTGTTTTTTCTTACTTTGCTCTTCTGTACCATCTAAGTTGGATGTAAGAATCACAGCCAACTTTTTCACAAAGGGACAGAAGATTTCTGTATATATATTTAAATTTTATTTTAATGGGAGTTCTTTGAAGCATTCCGTGCGCTTTCTTCCCTAGGAACCACCTATACATCAGTTTAACTGAAGACAATTTCTTCTTTAATTTTAGAATTACATTTTTCTGCTCCCTCATCATCTTGCCACTCTGGCCCAGTCTCCAGAGAGCAGGACACCGGCCTCTTTTCTGTTCACAGCTGTTGGTTCCCAACTGCCTGCAGTCACTGCATAGTGACTCAAAGTTCTCAGAGTGTGTGGCCCAGGCGCCCTGCGCACAGCCGCCCCACCGCAGACACTCAGACAGCAGCTGCCACGGAAGCGCGCAGTCACCCACAGCCAAGTGCCCACGCCTGTCTGAATTCATCGGGCTCTCCCGGCAGACCATCTGAAAAAGAGGCAGCTAAGGCACTGAAGCTATCATTGTTACAACCTGGGCGCTCGGAGGCAGGATCATTGGTATTCAAATGGATGACTGAGGCAGATGCCAGATGCCGCACTTATCCTATGAAGGCAGCTGGCTACACAGCATCACAGCTCCAGACTTGGAGTGGGGTCAGAGGCCTGTTAACCCCTGGTTGCACTACACAGTCTAACAGTCTTTGCGGGGGGGGGGAGGGGGGGAGGACACGGCCTTCTTAATGTAGTCGTTGGCCTAATAAGAAGGTATTACATACAGTAAATCTGATTTCTCCTTCATGTTTGTGCCTGGATCAAAGTAAAAGACCAATTCTTTATTTTTGTTTTTCTCCATAACTAGAAAACAAGAACAATAATCAAGCAGGATGATGGAAGAAAAGAAAATCGGGCCATTAATAATGAAACAATATGGTCTGTTAGCTGGTTTTAATCAATTTCTCATGTCAGTTTCTCTAAGTTTTTGTTCACTCCACCTCTAACATCCTGCAGTAGAACTGGAGGTTTTTGTTCCTTTTTTCCTCTGAAAATAAATTTCCGTCAATCCATTATATCACTAATTTTAAGCAAAAAAATAAAAACAAAACAAAAAACTTCTGAATGAGAAAGAAAGCCACTTTTGCTTGAAAGTAGCTGCTCCCTACCCACCCTCAAAATACTTTGGGAAACTTAGAATTGATTCTATTCAAGGACAGCTGTTGAAGGAAAAGACTGGCAGATAATCATGTAATTTGGAAATAATAGAGCTAAAAGGAAAAGGTGTGTTGTGGTCCTGTCACAGATTCTAGGCTTTCAGTATTACCTCCCCAGCAATGAGGATTTAATTAGACAGATGAACAGCATGATCACAAAAGAGCACACCTGCAGCTTCCTCTGCTCCGGTGAGCCAGTATTTGACACAGAACTTTGCACTCATCTCTGCCCCTTCATAAGTTCTACTCTTAGTAAACCTGAGAAGGAATCATCACAGAACAGTACAAAGATGCTATGCACTGGCCATGCAGTATAAAACTCCACCAAGATCAGAACTGCTGGTGCTGGACACAGCCCAACACGGACAACACTTGGGCTGGGGCCTGTCAGCTGGGCACCTCCACTGTACACAATTCTGCATGTCCTTCAGAGCACGGTTTATTGCAGTCAGTGTCTCTTTTCTTTTCTACCATCTTCTCTCCAAAGAAATAAAGTGCACATTAAAATAATAGATCAATGCCACCGTATGCCTACTATTAAAAAGAAAAACACAATAGTCTGGAAATTCACACTAAGGTTTCCACACCAACTGTTCCACAGCCCAACTTGCAACATTAACCATTCCATTCTAAAATGCTTCAAAGGCCTCCAGAAGAGAAAGGGGTAGTGGGGGGATGACCAAGTTACAGTACTGGGGGGAGGGAAGAGAGACTCCCTTGTTTTCATGTACTTGAATTCACCCCACTGAAAATACTGTTCAAGTACATATTGCACCATTAATATTCCTAACCCCAATTATCTAATTAGATAACTAATTATCTAGTTATTAGATAAATAATTATCTAATTAAATAAATAATTATCTAATTAGATAATTAGATAACTCTAGAAACATCTACTGATCATTTTTTTGGTGGCTAATTCAACAGGACCAACTGAAATGCCTTGAACATTCATTTCCAAAGTCGGGGGAGAGGATGAGAAGGAGTTTAATTGTGCAGCTTCCCCTCCTCCAAAGGGAACAAAACCCCCAGCCCTGTACGACGAGATTCTGAATGAAACGCCTATTCACCAAACTACAAGGAGAAGTTTTTAGTATTTGACAGAGTTCACCAGGCTTCCTCTATAAAACTGCCCACATCAAATATATGTTGCTGGAAGGGGATCCAAATATAAAGAAAAGCTAGCCACGTGGTTTAAACCAGGAAAGAGAGACTGGCATGTCCAAAAGGCTTCGGTAAGACTCCAGCTCCACATGTTTTCCGAGTGCCTCTATAAATAGGAGAACAATAAGACTGGCCTTCAATTTTATAGGCATGTGGCCTCAAATACCAGTTTAGAGGCTGATCCTATATACAGCCCAAATGTCCCCATTCTGTAGAAGGGTTCTCAATATAATTTTCTCCCCCAGTGTGGCATCAAAGGGAGCATATTCTTGGGATCTGCTAAGGGGAAATCCAACTATATATTTCCCTATCGAAACTCTGCATATAAAAATAAAAATCTATTGCAGAAAAGACACAACCCCTTTTTATTTGAGGAAAACCAAAAAATAGCCTGTGTTTCCTCTGCAGGAAAATGTTTACCGCTGAATTTAACCTAGAAAGCATGCTTCCTGTGTTGATCCATATGGCAGGAGGCTGGGACCTGAGGTCATGTCACCATCTCTCACCACTTCCAAATTCTAGCACCCAAATTCAGTGGTAGGGCTAGAGGCTTCCAGAAGATAAGAGCAGAGGAGCACAAGGCACTAGCCCCTGAGGGAACCCCAACCCTGGCCAAGCATCCCAGAACATGGAACAAAGTCCTGAACATGGGAAGCATCCCTGAGCATGGACAACCGTGCCTGAGGATGGGTAAGCATGCCTGAGCATGGACAAGCACACCTGAGCATGGCCAACCATGCCTGAGCATGACCAACCATGCCTGAGCATGGACGATCACACCTGAGCATGGCCACCACACCTAAGCATGGACAAGCACACTTGAGCACGGACAACCACGCCTGAGCAAGGACAACCATGCCTGAGCATGGACAAGCACACCTGAGCACGGGCAACCATGTCTGAGCATGGACAACCACGCCTGAGCATGAACAAACACTCCTGAGCATGGACAACCATGCCTGAGCATGGATAAGTACGCCTGAGCATGGGCAAGCATCCCTGAGCATGGACAAGCACGTCTGAGCATGGACAACCACACCTGAGCTTGGACAAGCACACCTGAGCATGGACAAGCACACCTGAGCATGGACAACCACGCCTGAGCTTGGACAACCACGCCTGAGCATGGACAAGCATGCCTGAGCGTGGACAACAATGCCTGAGCATGGGCAAGCACCCCTGAGCATGGACAAGCATGCCTGAGCATGGATAATCATGCCTGAGCATGGACAAGCATGCCTGAGCATGGGCAAGCACACCAGAGCATGGACAACCCATGCCTGAGCATGGACATCAATACCTGAGCATGGGCAAGCACCCCTGAGCATGGACAAGCACGTCTGAGCATGGACAACAATGCCTGAGCATGGGGAAGCACCCCTGAGCATGGACAAGTATGCCTGAGCATGGGCAAGCATGCCTGAGCATGGGCAAGCATCACTGAGCACAGACAACCATGCCTGAGCACAGGACAACCACGCCTGAGCATGGACAACCATGCCTGAGCATGGGCAAGCATCACTGAGCACAGACAACCATGCCTGAGCACGGACAACCATGCCTGAGCATGGACAACCATGCTTGAGCATGGGTAAGCATCACTGAGCACGGAGAAGCACGCCTAAGCATGAACAACCATACCTGAGCATGTGCAAGCACATCTGAGCATGGACAACCATGGCTGAGGAAAGACAACCACGCCTAAGGATGGACAAGCACACTTCAGCATGGGCAAGCACGCCTGAGCATGGACAACCAGGCCTGAGCATGGACAAGCATGCCTGAGCATGGAGAAGCCTGCCTCAACATGGAAAAGAAGTCCCTGGTCTGCAGTCAAGCAGAGCATCAGCAGCCAGACACTGGATCCACAGCGTGGTAAGGAGTTATGATCTGAACACCGCATTAGGGAGAGATGATCAAAATGATCCCCACTTTCAAGATGCATTGAGTTACCTTATGATCAAGCACATGAAGACTATACTTTGAGGGATCATTTCTATAGTCTGTTATGATCAAGCACATGCAGCAATACACCTAAATAAGATGTGAAATTAAAAAAAAATGGAGGGATGCCTGGGTGGATCAGTGGGTTAAGCCTATGCCTTTTGGTTCAGGTCATGGTCTCAGGGTTCTGGGATCGAGTCCCGCATCGGGCTCTCTTCTCACCAGGGAGACTACTTCCCCGCCCCCCCACCCCCTCCATGTCTCTCTGCCTGCCTCTCTGCCTCCTTGTGACCTCTCTCTGTCAAATAAATAATATCTTTAAAAAAAAAAATGGAGAAACTTAGTCAGTCTACATCAAGTGTTTGGAACTCAAAATGCATTTCCATAGAAAGCCAGCCAGCCCCTTCCTTATCCCTGAAATCTGACAATAGCATCACTGTCCAGAGTGCCCTCTGCCTCACATGTGGATCAACATGAGAAGCTAAAAGGAAAGCAGAAGGGAAGGAAACACAGGAGTAGGTGGGCAGGAAAGGAGGCAGCCAACACCATACTGAGGTAGCTTTAGGTATCTCTTCCGAAATGAGGACTCTCCTGGGACTGTTCAGTCCTAACTCAGGCACTGCCAACATTACTACACCTACCTAGAGTTCTCAGTCTTCAGTCTGGGGAAAGGGTTCTTTTGGTGCCCTGCATACAAGGCTGACCCCAGAAGTGTATTTTGAGTCCCTCCTACCATCAGTTCTGTGTCTCTCCCTCACCTCCTAGAACTCAGCCTCCTCAATCCAGGGCCAAGAAGTCAAATGGTGCCCCATATCAAATGCCTGTCCTAGCCTCCAAAGTATTCCTAGCCCTAATTATCTGAGTGCCCCCCAACCTCTAACACCACCAATCAAACTCTTCTGTCGTGTGGAGATCTCAGTTAGGTGTGACCAGTCAAAAACAACCTCCTGCACTAAGGTGGGAGGAAAAAAGTGACAGCTCCCTTAGCATGCCAAAGCTATATTTGTATCTAAATAACGATAAAACTTATTGAACTCAACAGGCAGAATTTCAGGCAATAAGGTAAAGAGATCTGAAGGGAGGAAGCTGTCAGAGACTTCACTGCTGCCTGCACATAGGCCAGGTACCAGGAAAACTCCCCTGGACACAGCTTCTTTTCTTCAGAACACAAGTTTCCCACTAGCTTCAAGTTTGTTCTGCCCTGTTTATTTTCCTTAAGAGTTCACACAGCAACGGCAGGCGATGCTAGCTCTGGGCAGGAACAGGACTGTGTTATGAAGTTTGGGGGTCAAACAGTTCCCTTGGGCGCCTTTGTAATAAGCATTACTTTGAATAACCGCCCATTAAGCCCAACACTGGAACTGTAATGGGCAGAAAAACTGATCTGACTCTAATGCTTCCAAATTTCCCGTATCAAATAGAAGCTAGGATTACAACCCTTTAAAGCTGAGAGTCCTAGAAGCACAGAGCTTTGAAGGAATCTTGCAAATGGCCATTTGCCCCCAAGAAAAGCGATGCTGCGTGAGGAGGCTAGAGCCAATCACAGATTCCTGCCCAGTGAGCTTCGTGGGGAAAGAGCCAGCAGAGGACTCCAGAGGTGACTCAATACCCCACCCAGTGATGCTGGAAAACCTCAGCAACCACCCTTATAGTTATACAGGTAGGGGGTGACCCTTGCCCAGCAGGAATCTTCTTTTCTCATGGAAGTACCCCCCCCCAGTCAATGTCAAACTATCCTGAGCTCCCCCATCAACCAGAAAGAGCAAAGCTGCAGTGCTGCCCCGACCCAACCAAGAACAGAGAACCCAAAAGGTGGAAATTGTTCCTTAGAGTCGGTGGAAACATCAGGGCACCACGGCTCATTAACGGTACCACAGGAGACTATGTAACATTCAATTACTCAGGACCAAGAAGAAGGGCTAATTATCCAATTCAGGGATTATCCAGGCCTCACTTCCCCCTCCACTCCTCCTCTTGGCGGCCTGCCCTTCCTCACGCTTCAGCTAGGGAGGAGTGAGGTGAATAAGAGAGGTGAAACACCAGTCTGCTTCTCTGATAAGTGGTTTGGGAAGGAGAATAAAACTACTAATCAAAAAGAAGCTTTCAGACTAATTACAGCTTTCTATATTCCAGGTTTCCATATTCCATGATTCCCCTGGTCCCGTTACCATAAATAAGAAAGAGATGGGTCTACGTTTCATAAAAATGCAACATTCATTGCCACATGCACTAGTTACTGAGCACTTGCTAAATAAACAGGGTGTAAAACACTGTGCTGGGGACAGGGATATGAAAAAGCTTACAGAGATGCTAGCCCTTCCAGGATACCACAGCTTACAAGAGAAGGCAGATGCAGAAAGAGCCAGCGCCACTGTCATATAGCAGTGTACGTGCTGGAAAAGACCACAATCCTCTCTCACGTGCCAACCCCATGACACCCACACACTGAGCTACCTGAGAGCAGCTTTGAAACTCCACAAAGGATGCAAGCTCTACCTCTCCAAAGAGCCCCAAGCCCTAAATGGAGCCTCCTTTCAGAAACAACAGAATATGAAGGTAAGAGGTTTTCTTCCTTTCAATTAATTAAAAAAAAAAAAGAGAGAGAGAGAGAGAACCCATAGGGATTAAAAGTGTCACATAGCCAGACACACAGGCATACAACACAGAGCTCAGAAGGCCAGCACTACACCTACCACTTTCTGGTGAGACTATTCTTTTTTTTTTGTTTCCTGTTATTATTATCCCAGTAAGCAAGACTCCAAGGAGAATAATGCAGGAGTCACTAGTTCAGGTCACGTTTAAGGAAGCAGATAATTAAAGAAAAGAGGATAAAACAGAATAACCATTACTTTGTTAAAGGAAATGATGCTGTTTCATTACACATCTACTTACCTTCTTCACCCCCAAATTCTTAATTCCTATTTTAGAGAGCAAGTACAAGCAGGGGACGGAGAGAAAAAGAAACAAGCTGGGATGAGCATAAATTTCCGAAGAGAAGTCACTGAGGAGGACAGCAGAGTAGGAGACACCAGCAGTACGGCTCCCCTCCCTGCAGTGGCAGAGTTGTTCTGATGTAACTATTTTAGAACTCTGGAGTCTGCTGAAGACTTACAACTTCCAGAGAAGACCCAGACAGTAAACTGCAGTTGGGCCAATTATCACCTCTTAGCACAACAGTAGAGCATGAGCGTGTTCCTGCAACAGCTTGTGTATTGCTTTCAGGAGCCACGGTGGGCAGAAAGTATCCTGTCCTCCAAACATCAGTGATCTGTGCTCTGACTGCAGACTGTAGCTTCTGATCACAGAGGCAAAGAGGCTGGCAGTTGTTGTTGCAAGCCCTTCCCATTCTGGATGAACTGACTTCCCCAGGGACAGAGCTGGCAGCCTTTTGACCCCTTCATTTTTCACTATTTGCCCTTTGGAGAGCCAGATGTAAAAAGACTAGAACATTCAAAAAACCATGACATACACAGGGAAAACTAGAAAGTGATTGCACATGCCCAAAGAAAGGACCTAAAGCTCATCCTCTGCACAGAGAAAGCCCACAACAATCAAGACACAAACAAAAGTAAAAACAATAACAACAGCAACAACAAAAAGCAACCCTGGGCGCCTGGGTGGCTCAGTGGGTTAAGCTGCTGCCTTTGGCTCAGGTCATGATCTCAGGGTCCTGGGATCGAGTCCCACATCGGGCTCTCTGCTCGGCGGGGAGCCTGCTTCCCTCTCTCTCTCTCTCTCTCTCTGCCTGCCTCTCTGCTTACTTGTGATTTCTCTCTCTCGCTGTCAAATAAATAAATAAATAAAATCTTTAAAAAAAAAAAAAAGCAACCCTGGGGAAGGGGAAGAATCTGATTTCTAAAGTTACTACCTTATGAGATTCAAATGTCCAGTATTTAACAAAAAAAAAAAAAAAAAATCACAAGATATGCAAAGAAACAGGAAAATATGACCTGATCACAGAGGAAAAAATCAACAGAAATGATTCCTGAAAAGAACTGATGACAGATATATTAGACAAAGACTTTAAAACAACTGTCTTAAAGATACTCAAAGAACTAAAAGAAACCGTCAAGAAAATGATAAAGATGTAATTCACTGACATCAATAACTGAAAGGGGTGGGGACAGAGCTGTAAATAAGCATAGTTTTTGTATGTTACTGAAGTTAAACTGGTATAAATTCAAATTAATGTTGTAACTTTAGGATGTTAAACATTATCCCCATGGTAATCTTAAACAGCTATGGAATATACACAAAAGGAAATGAGGAAGAAATTTAAACATCTCACTACAAAAAACTGACTAAACACAAAGAAAGTAATATAGGAAATGAGGGACAAAAAGCTATAGGATACCACAACATAAGTCCCTTCTGAATAGCAACTACTTTAAATGTAAGTGTATTAAACTTTCCAATCAAAAAAACAGAGACTGGCAGAATGGATAAAAACATATGATCCAACTAGATGCTACCTACAAGATCCAAAGACATAAAGCGACTGAAAATGAAAGGATAAAAAGATACTCCATGGAAACAGTAATGAAAAGAGAGCAGAGGTAGCTATATTAATATCAGACAAAAAGATTTTAAATCATAAAAGACTGTAAGAGACAAAAAAGAACATTATGTATTCATTAATGGCTCAAAACAGCAAAAAAAAATTAATATTTGCATAACTAATAACATCAAAATGCATAAAACAAAAACTAATGAATTGAAGGGAGAAAGAGACGGTTCCACAATAATAGCTGGAAGCTTCAATACTTGACTCATAATAATGGACACAAACAACATACAGAAGATAAGGAAAGAGAGGCCCCGACACAACAAGACAACTAGATCTAACAGACATACAGAACAGTCTGCCCAACAACAGCAGCAAACAACATCATGCACACTCTTCTCACATGCACATGAGATGTTTTGCAGGATAGAAAATATGTTGGGCCACATATTAAGACCCAATAGATTTTAAAAAGTAGATATACAAAGAATTTTCTCTGATCACAAGATGAGGTTGGAAATCAATAATAAAAGTAAAACTGGAAAATACCCAAAAAAGGTGGAAATAAACAATACCCCTTTAAACAACCAATAGATCATAGAAGAAATTACAAGGAAAATTATAAAATACTTAAAGATGAATAAAACAAAAATACAAAACCAAAAATTATGCAAACACAGCAAAAGCAGTGCCAAGGAGGAAATCTATAACTATAAATGCTTACATTAAAGAACAAAAAAGATCTCAAATCGACAACCTAACCTTACAAATTAAGGTACTAGAAAAAGAAAAACAAACTAGCTGGGGCACCTGGGGAGCTCCGTCAATTAAGCATCCAATTCTTGATCTCATCTTAGGTCTTGATCTCAGGGTCATGAGTTCAACCCCAGCACTGTGCTCCATGCTGTGTGTGGAGCCTACTTAAAAAGAAAAAACAAAAAAGAAAAAATAAGAGGGGGGAAAAAAAAAAAAAAACTAACCCAAAGCTAGCAGAAGGAAAGAAATGATAAAGATTTGAGCAATCAAGATTAGAGCAAAGATGATCAAAATAGAGAATAGAAAAAACGAGAGAAAAATCAATGAAACCAAAAGTTTGTTCTTTAGAAAGATCAACAAAATTAAATCTTTAGGTAGATGGACAAAGGAAAAAAAACAGGGAAGACTCAAATCACTAAAATCAGAAACAAAAGTAGAGACTTTACTACCAATTCTACAGGCATAAAAAAATTTTTTTTGTTTTTTGTTTTTAAAGATTTTATTTATTTAATTGACAGAGAGAGATCACAAGTAGGCAGAGAGGCAGACAGAGAGAGAGGAAGGGAAGCAGGCTCCCCGCTGAGCAGAGAGCCCAACGCGGGACCCGATCCCAGGACCCTGAGATCATGACCCGAGCCGAAGGCAGCGGCCCAACCCACTGAGCCACCCAGGCGCCCCGGCATAAAAAAATTTTTAAGAGTACTATGAACAACTGTACACCAAAAAATTGGGAGTACTGTGATCAGAAGGCCCTTCAAAATTGAGGAAAATCAGAAATGAGAAACTTGTCCTAAAAACAGAAACAAAAAGTGTGGACTAATAGGCACAAGAAGTCCTGACATTTCAAGAGCACCCCTAAAACATGAGCCCCACTGCGAACCACCTGCAATGATTGCAGCATGTGGCAAAGTGATCCAGATACTTCATCTTAAGATCTGATTCTTCAACAAATCAACCTTTCAAGGTGCCCCCCCCAATGATTTTTTTCTTTTTAGCAAATGTGAACTATTCAAATCTGCAATAAAATGAATGATTTTGTTAAACAATTAAAATCACAGTTACTAGGGTTTTCAGTGTGAAATTCTTTTATAAAGACACATAAAAATGCTAATGCTAACTTAAGCAAGGCAGTTTGGCAACTCCTTATTTTTCAGCATTCTCAGCATTAACCTATCCTCCTAAATCACTCCCATCTAGGCTTCCCAGAGTGAAAAAAATAAACTAAATGTTTAAATCAATAAGAGAAACCAAAAAACTCCCAGATAAGTCTCTAAGAGGAAGAGTCCAAGACCAGCACAGCCCTGAAGGGCATTTCTAGTTACACTTCACACCTCTTGGAGAAGGTAGGAGATACACATATAATAAGTGACCTATTTCCCAGCAAAAGGACCTAATATATACACATACAATAAGTGACCTATTTCCCAGTGAAAGGACCTAATACTCAAGTTGTGCTGAGCACTGGAGAGCCAAGTAACAGGTTTACTAATCCAAAGTTTTGTCCAAAAAAAAGGCTCATCAAATACATTTATTCTGCCTACCCAGTCATACATCAGTACAGACTGCTTTCTTGTATGTCAACATATACCCTTTTTCTGCTGACTTTACCTACCCAATGAAGCTTTTACCACACTCAGAGACTGGAGAAAATGGCCTGGAAGTTTAATAAATGCAAATAAGCTCTAAAGCCTTAGCTCACCTAGTCGGCTGCCTCTTCATAAACTATGGCTTGATGGGCACTTGGGTGGCTAAGGTCATGATCCCAGGGCCCTGGGATGGAGTCCCACAGCAGGCTCTCTGCTCAGTGGGGAATCTGCTTCTCCCTCGACCCCTAACCCTTGCTCATGATCTCTCTCTCTCTCAAATAAATTAATTAAAAAATAATAATAATGGCTTGAGAACCATTTAAGAGAAAAGGTTTTAAGAAAAGCATCAGGAAAGCAAAAACTAGCTATATGACGCCTTCAGACCAACACGACCCTTTACATAAATTCTCCCCAAAACAATCTGTGAGCAAGGGAAGTATCCCTATGAAACAGGTACAGTGAAGTAGAAGGTACATGACCTAAAGAAAAAGAAAAAGCAGGGAGCTGAGGTAGCAAATAATGTAAATTCACATCAACTCACAGACATGTATCCCCAAAAAGCAAGGCCATGATTTCTCTCTGAATGGATAAGAACCACAGGACACCACTCGTGGCAAAGCCAAGAAAAATCCCAGGACAGCAAGGGAGAAAACACTGCTGTTTGATCATTCCCTCTTCCTGACACAAGTTAATTCAATTTGTTATCTATTAAAGGAGCTTCCTACTGGGCCTGTGCTAAATTTTAAAAAAGGGGGGGGGGCACCTGGGTGGCTCAGTGGGTTAAGCCTCTGCCTTCAGCTCAGGTCATGTTCTCAGGGTTCTGGGATCGAGCCCCACATCAGGCTCTCTGCTCAGCGGGGAGCCTGCTTCCTCCTCTCTCTCTGCCTGCCTCTCTGCTTACTCGTGATCTCTCTTTGTCAAATAAATAAATCTTTAAAAAAAAAAATTCTGACACTTCTTAAAAACAAGGAAGACTTTATTCAGGACTACTGTGATAGATGTCAAGACTACTGCAACAGGGGAGAAAGATGGCACTCAACTTGAAATACCTGGGCTAGATTCTATAGTGCCCACAACATGAATCTTCCTGGTCTCTCTGTCCCATTCTCTCCCCATCATGCACGTCACCTGCGCATCTCCCTTCTCACAATTCTACAGTGCCTCCACAGCTCTGCAGGATTAGCCTGGGATTCGAGGCTGCTCCTCCTTCACCTTCTCCTCTGCTCTTCTACGAGAACACACCCTTCCACCAAAGTGGCCACCTAAACACACCTTGGATTCGCCTGCCCCCTTGCTTCTCCCTGTTTCCCCACCACCAGAATGTGCCCCTTGGACATGTAATGAAATCCTAATTCATTTCAAGATCTGGTTCTAATGCCAATGCCTTTGAACCCTCTCCAGACCCTCCCAGCAGGCCCTGACCTCCTCATCCTTGATGAGCCCACAGATTATTTTTTAATGCATTTAGCCCCATCTGAGTTCTAAGCCCCCTGAAGGCAGGGATCCTGCCTTGGTCCACTCTGCATGCTTTAAAACATCTAGGAGAGTGTCTTCCCTTGGTCTTTATGTCCATGGGAAAGATCTTTTCCTTCCTCCTCTACCATAAAAATCAAATTAGCCAATAAAACACTACAGACTTAAAACTAATAAGAATAATCTATCGGAAAGTATGATTAAGAGGGTGCTTCCCATTACATTTACAAATCAGGAAGAGAAAAAAAGAATAAAAGGAGAGCTCCTGTCTTTTAATTTTTTATTTAAATTCAATTTAATTAACATATGTTAGTTTCAGAGGTAGAATTCAGCAATTCATCAGCTGCATACAACACTCAGTACTCATTACACCAAGTGCCCTCCTTAATGCCCATCACCCAGTTACCCGCATCCCCCCCACCCACCTCTCCTCCAACAGCCCTCAGTTTGTTTCCTATAGTTAAAAGTCTCTTATGGTTTATCTGTCTGTTTTCCTCTTATTTTTCCTTCCCTTCCTCTATGTTCATCTGTCTTGTTTCTTAAATTCCAGGAGTGAAACCATGGTATTTATCTTTCTCTGATGGACTTATTTCATTTAGCCTCTAGTTCCATCCATGTCATTGCAAATGGCAAGATTTCATTCTTTTTGATGGGTGAGTAATGGTCCATTGTGTCTGTCTATATCTTCTTTATCTATTCATCTGCCGATGAACATCTGGGCTCTTTCCGTAGTTTGGTGATTGTGGACATTGCTACTGTAAACACTGGGGTGTGTGTGCCCCTTCCAATCATTATGTTTGTATCCTTTGATAAATCCCTAGTAGTGGCATTGCTGAGTTGTAGGGTATTTTTTTAATCTATTTTTAACTTTTTGAGGAACCTCCATACTGTTTTCCAGAGAGACTGCAACAGTTTGCATTCCCACCAACAGTGTAAGAGGGTCCACCTTTCTCCGCAACCTTGCCAAAACCTGTTGTTTCCTGAGTTGCTAATAAGAGAGCTCCAATCTTAAAAGATTTTACTATTATTTTCTTCCAGGTTTATATACATTTTCTAAATTTTCTGCAATAAACATATATTACTTTTATTAATACAGACAATGGCACCTTAACACTTTAAAGGAACGTACAATAAATATTATAGGAATTTAGAGAAGGCTGAGATTCATGAGTAGGAACAGGCCATGATATGGTCATGAAGAAAGTATAGGCAATGAAGGGCTGGCAGATAAAAAGAGGATGGGGAGGAGAAAGAGAAGAGAGGAAGGGAGTAGGATGAAGACAAAAGGAAGAAGGAAGGGGGCAGGGAGAAAATCAACTTCTGAGGCTATCATTTACTGAGAACCTACTAGATCCCAGGCTATTTACAAGCATGATCTATCTCATCTAACCCTTGCAATCACTCAGTGAGGTAGGTATTACTATTCACATTTTAAAGATGACAAAACTGAAAACTAGGGAATGACTCACCCAAAGCCACACATCTAGTAAATGATGGAGTCTATGCTCTTTCCACTCTGCTAGGAATTTTTCAGCTGGGTTCTGTGTTTACCAGAAGGAGCCGCAGACACTTAGCCTCAGGCCCAAGCCCTCAACACGAAGGTTCTGGGTTCCCATTCAGCATCGACCTGACCAGTTCCACTGTAATCCATTTTATTATGCATTTCAAGTATCAATACATCATTAAAAAAAAAAATAAGAGTTCCAACATTTCAAAAAATAAACCATAGTTTGAAAACCACTACCCTACACCATAACACCCCACTACAAAGGCCCTGAGATGGCTGAGATATATGCTGGGCTGGGGAACACCAAAGGAGAAAGAAGCCTGTCCTGAATGTGTGATAGGGAGCAGAGAGAAATAAGACTGAAACATTAGGGCTTAGAAAGTTCCTAAGACCGTGAAGTAAGGCAAAGGGAAGGAAGCCCTTTTATTAGTTGACACCTGTGATCCTCTGGCTCATGCCAAAACCAAAGGTGCAGGCACAACCTCTAAGCAACCAGCATTTAAACAAAATTTTCAGAAAACCTGTTGTCTTCATTAGGACTAGCTTTGATATAAAAATTTTCAAATACCAAAACAAATGCAATAGATGTGCAACTCTATTTTAAAACCACTCGAATATGTGCAAATCTTCCAAAATAATGTATGTTTTCTCAGCATTCCTGCGTCTGGGATACTGTCTGTTGGCTCACCAAGCATTCTGGGCAGGGTTTTGGGGGTGTTTCTCCATCCCAAGCTTGCCTCCTACTAATTACTCATTGAAAGCACAAAAGGCATCTAGAGGAATTCAAAATTAGCTGACAAGAGTTTATCTATATTCAGTCACAAAATAAAGTAGGATCAAATTATGCTCTTATGCTGATTTAATTTATATACTATATTTTATCCAAACATATTCTGATAGTTCTCACAGTTTGGAAGCATAATCTTTATGGCTAAGTCAACAAATGCTTGGTATGAGATTTTCTTCACTTTCCATTTACTAAATGCTGAGCTGATTTATTACTAAGTCATATTCTCTGTTTAGAGGAGAGCAGCCTTCAGATACACAAGCGTTAATTCATTTTGTTCATTTGGCTTCACGCTCATGGACCAGTATCAGATGATGCCTTTATAAGAGATGGTAACAATAATGCATTCTTACTCCTCACATAGGTTTTCTGAGCCTGGCATTTAATGGCTTTATGGAGGTCAACAGATGAAAGGGTTTTTGAATGATTCTCATTATTTAGCTGTAGAAGTCACAATTCTCCAGCTCTTAAAAGTTGGTTCATAAACAAAATCAGGGAGCTGAAACAGTTCTGTCTGAACATACACCTCGTAAGCACGCTACATGTGTAGTACCAGGTGCTATGGTGGCTATGGTGATGCGGGGAATTCAAAGATGAAACAGACACAGTGCCTGCCCTTTAGAAGTTTGTGAAAGGTAGTAGGAGTGAAATATATGTAAACAGATAACTTCTGTGTAACTTGGCATAGATCAGGGTACTACATAAACACAGGAAAAAAACCTGTGGTGGGCAGAATAATAGCCCCAAAATGTCCACATCTTAATCCCCAGAACTTGCAAATATGTTACACCTCACATGACAAAAATGAACTAAAACTGCAGGCGGAATTAAGGTTACTAATCCACTGACTTTAGAACAAGGAAATCATCCTGTGTTATCTGGGGGACCCAATATAGTCCACTTAAAAGTGGAAAGAGGCAGCAGCAAAGGGGAGAGAGAGAGCTGATGGCAGAAGCAGAGTTCAAAGATGCAGCTGCTTGCACTGAAGATGCAGGAGAGGACCGGGAGCCAAGGAATGTAGCCAGACGAGGCCAGGAAACAGGACTCCCCCTAAAGCTTCCATGAAGAAGTGCCAACCCCTTGACTTTAGCCTACTGACGCCGTGGTCAGACTTCTGAGGTAGATAACTGCACTGTTTGAAAGCACTAGTGTGTACTCATTTGTTACGGCAGCAATAGAAAATTAATAAAGAGCCCTTTGGTTGGAAAAGAGAGTCATTTATATGTGGAAAGAGAACACTCCTTCTTACCAACACCTCATCAGTCACGCTCACCAAGAAGAGCAAGGCCGCTAAACCCTAAAGCTCAATCCAGAAATGCAAATGCCAGGTGGTACACATTCATTGCATGATAAAAAGTCTCCAGCGGCTGTCCCTAAAACATCTGTTATATACCCACTGGCCAAAAGAGTGGTGATCTGGGAGACAAACTACTCACCAAATACAAGGCCATAACTATCGTGCCAGCACCACCACTGTGAACACTTTGGCGGCACACAAACGGTCCCATAGACCCTCCCAACATCTGCTGTCAGACAGTCTAGTTTGCTTCTGCCTTAGTCAACCGACACTATAAATAGAGCCTACTATGGAGCACAACACTTAAATGTGACTCCAGGAAAAGCTGCAGAATCATTTTCCAAACTCTGACCTGGAGCGAGAGACAGTCTATTCCTCTGGAATTGCTCTCCAGAGGAGTCAAAAATAGCCCCACTTACCTGCCAGGCGGCATTGTGAAACATTAAAGAAGCATGAAAGGGCCAAGAGGGAGGCTTTCCCTGGATACCAGCCCAGTATTTGTCTGCTTACTTGGGATGACTCCCGGGAGCATGATCTCAGCAGGACTAAGGCCGGAGGGGAAGGGCCACACCTAATTTGGTTATTTTCAGGAAAGTCCTGCTTATGCATGGAATTCCAAAACTGTGTTCCCAATTTATCAACGATAAATTTAAATATCATATTGTGCATCAGTGAGTTCACGCAGGAGGAAAATGCTTAATTCTACATGCTATGTTAACTACTTAAATTTATTCCAACACTAAATCCAAAATTCTGTCTTCTTTTCTGAACTTAGAAAGTTGCCCACAATAAATTTTTAAGTAATAAACTGAATGTATACAGTCACTTTTAGGAATATTTGTTTGTGTATACTTCCCTCCTCCCTTTCCTTGATTTCTTTCTTTTCTTTAACTGCTCATCTCCTCTCAGGATTACCACCTGACATCCTACTTTGTATATTTGATCAACTAATTTAATTCGTTGATCACATTTAAGTCATTCCCCTTCCCACCATCCTTGTCCCACATATGCACCAAGAGAACACTGAGCAAACGGTCTTGTTGCAGCTTAGGGTTACACTATTAACAGTGTAGTGCAGCCTCCTCTTCATTTCTACCCTCCCCTGGCACTCAGAACAATCTTAGTCATTCTAATCTGTTTTCTTACGGGAGCTCCTCCAACCTCCAGACACACTAAAGGGGAAAATAAATATATAACCATGATGCACACAGCTCTCCTAGGAAAGGCCTGCAAGATGGTAACAGTTAACGTGCTTTACTAGGGACCCCTTTCCAACTGAGACCTACCCTTTCTCTAACACCAAGATTAAGAGAAACTAAGGATCATAAGGCCCCACAGACTCTGCTATAATACAAAGATAACAAAAGAAATCACAGAATTATGTGGTTAATGGGAATGTGATAAATGATTTCTCAACCAGCCAATACCAAGTTAAGCAGCCCCAGGTCACATGACACAAATTCTGAGTTCAATCTAATGAAATTATCTGGAGGTCCAAAAGTATGACCATTTCCTATTCCTCTATCATTTTAATCAGATTGTTGGAACAAATATATAAATAAAGGACCAAAATACCTAAATCAAGAGAAACATGAGTACAAATGTGTAGTTGATGTTTAGAACTCACACATACCTGTAAGTTGTCTTAATGTTCACTTAAATTGACAGTATAGTGTGCTCACCTTTTTTCTTTAAAGTGGCTCAACAAAGAGCCACTGTCACTTTCAATTAAAATACCTAAACACCTCATTCTTAGGAGAGATATTGATGTGTGATGGAGCACACATCAGTATCTTACACTGGATCGTTCTAATGATACAAATAAACTCGGGGTTTTTTTTGTTTGTTTGTTTTTTAATAATTTTTTTTAAAGATTTTATTTTATTTATTTGACAGAGAGAGATCACAAGTAGATAGAGAGGCAGGCAGAGAGAGAGAGAGAGAGAGAGGGAAGCAGGCTCCCTGCTGAGCAGAGAGCCCGATGCGGGACTCGATCCCAGGACCCCGAGATCATGACCTGAGCCGAAGGCAGCAGCATAACCCACTGAGCCACCCAGGTGCCCAATAAACTCGGTTTTAAAAGCTTTGTCAACTAGAGCATCTGGGTGGCTCAGTCCTTTAAGAAACCAACTCTTGGGGCGCCTGGGTGGCTCAGTGGGTTAAGCCGCTGCCTTTGGCTCAGGTCATGATCTCGGGGTCCTGGGATCGAGTCCCGCATTGGGCTCTCTGCTCAGCAGGGAGCCTGCTTCCCTCTCTCTCTGCCTGCCTCTCTGTCTACTTGTGATCTCTCTCTGTCAAATAAATAAATAAAATCTTTAAAAAAAAAAAAAAGAAAGAAAGAAACCAACTCTTGCATTCAGCTCTACAGGTTAGGACCTCAGGGTCATGAGATCAAGCCCTGCGTGGGGCTCCCTGCTCAGCAGGGAGTCCGCTTGGGATTCTCTCTCTCCCACACCCTCTATCCCTCCCCCCACTCTCACACTGTCTCTTTTGCTCTAAAATAAATATATCTTTTTAAAAACCTTTTTGTCTACTATTAGAGGGAACACAGTGAAACTAAATTTCACTTGTTAAAAAGGTAATATCTGGGGACACCTGAGTAGCTGTCAGTTACACATCCACCTTCAGCTTGGGTCATGATCCCAGGATCCTGGGATCAAGTTCCACATCTGGTCTCCTGCTCAGCGGGGAGCCTGATTCTCCTTCCACCTGCTGCTTCCCTGCTTGTGCTCTCTCTCTCTGCCAAATAAAAAATAAAATCTTGGGGCGCCTGGGTGGCTCAGTGGGTTAAGCCTCTGCCTTCGGCTCAGGTCATGATCTCAGGGCCCTGGGATTGAGCCCCATGTCAGGCTCTCTGCACAGTGGGGAGCCTGCTTCTCCCTCTCTCTCTGCCTGCCTCTCTGCCTACTTGTGATATCTGTCTGTCAAATAAATAAATAAAAATCTAAAAAAATTAAAAAATTAAAATAAAATCTTTTAAAAAAGTAGTATCAGGTATTCGTGAGGGTGTGGAACAAATGCAATTTTTAAACTCTGCTGCTGGGAGTATATATTCCACTTTGGAACACTGGTGACAGAGTATTTCATGCATGGACTAAAGTTTGCAAGTAGCAAATAACAGTATTACACCTCAAATTGTTTCCCTGTTTTAGATTTTAAATACAAACAGTGGTCCAGTGGTCCCACAGAACGAGGAAATCACAATCACTGTGCTAGCACTGTTTATTTCAATTCACTGTTTAGCTCACAGGGGCTGGAGACACACATTACGTACAAAGTAAGTTCAAGATTACAAACCATTAGGAACTTCCTTTCACAACTAATGTGTAGAGCTACATCAACATATATGGAGCTAAATATGCAAGATTTAACTCCCATGTGAAACAGAAAGTTTATTAAAGCAAAGCAAAAGCCTCAACAGTTACTGCAGCAAATACCTGGAATCTTGGCCAACAAAAGATGTGGTGGGGGAAAACTTACCACAGACATTGTTTATAATGGCAGGCACATGGCAGTTAAAAAGAAAAAAAAAAAAAAGTCTGACTTTTAGTAGGCTCTATCCTTGTTTTTAAATCCTCTACAATGGACCCCTGTGTTGCCTGCAGATGGAGGGGGAAGTCGATCACTCCCATCTCCCTACTTTTGGTTAATCACTGTGTGCCAAATAGTGTTAAAAAGGACAAGTAATAAAAAGTATGTTAATCTGAAACTTACATACATTTTATAAATATGTGCAATTTCTTAAACCTAATACCTCCAGTTCTAGGTATCTATCCTGTGAAAACATGCAAACATGTGCCCAAAGAGACTTGTGCAAAATGTTCATGGCCATCAGTATTTGCATTGACTATGAAATAATACACTGTATTAATGAGTTAGAAAAAAACAGAATAGGTAAATAAAATAGGATATAAGGATACAACTGAATACTGTATAGCAATTAAAAGGAATAAACTAGAGCTCTAGGTTTTACCTATAACATTCTAATTCTTAATTTCATGTATTTGTATAACACAGATTTAATACTTTCAAATTACAATAACGAAAGATGTAAACAACCAGATTATTAGCTACCATTAATTCTCAGCAGGCCCACAGCTGTTACAGTCCTGGATCTCTGCTCTATCTTGGCACCACAAGCACTGTAAAACATGAGAGGAGCTCAATCCATATGCTGGGAACAAAGGTCTCTGGATCAGATTTTGTGCATTAAAGTGAGTTCCTAGAGATGATTGCCCTTAGCTGAAGTGGTGGCCCAAAGGCAATTCATCAGTCATCTAAGCACTGACAGAAACTTCTGAGTTAAACATGGGAGTACATCTAGGGGAGAAATTAGATAGTCCTCCCAAAGGCAACAACAGAACTCTCAGAGGGCCGACTGCCATCCTAAGACCACAAAAGTGTTTGATAAGGAAAGCTCCTCCACCAAGCCAACCGAAGAGTGCCCTACACCAACCATATGTACGGGACTGGCCCGGAGCCATGTCAGTGCTAAGTGTGCAGAATCAGATGGAATCAATGTGTGTTCAAGTCTACTTCAGTGAGTCGTGATCTGTATCATCACTCCTCCCACTGCAGGGTCACTAGTTTCATCTGCTTACTTTCTAGGACATTACCAAGCCAAGTAGTTATCCTGCTAAGACACTAACAGGAAAACCCCTTTGACAAGAATTTGTTAAGAGTAAGTTGTTGTAATTCATTGTTTTGAAAGTGTTGTCTGTGGAACATCATACTGCCATGTGCTTAAAACAAAGAGGTAAAGGTAAATAAGTCTGGGAAATGTTGCCTTATATACATTCTTACTCCCACTCCCCATAATGCATGCCATTTATCACATTAAACATTCAGCAAAGTTCTACATGAAAGAAATCTGCTTTACTCTAAGCCAGGGTTTCCCAAACATATTTGACAAAGGAACCTTTTTTCCAACCTAAAAGGGCTCTTTCCCATACTTGATCCTAGAAAATCCCTAGAGTTACTGTGAATATTGAAGATTCCCTGGCTCTACTCAAACCTCTTCATCAAAATCTTCAAGGGATAAAAATGAACTACTGGGACTTCATCAAAATCAAAAGTTTTTGCACAGCAAAGGAAACAGCTAACAAAACCAAAAGACAACTGACAGAATGGGAGAAGATATCTGCAAATGACATATCAGATAAAGGGCTAGTATCCCAAATCTCTAAGGAGCCTAGCAAACTCGACACCCAAAGAACAAATAATCCAATCAAGAAATGGGCAGAGGACATGAACAGACATTTCTGCAAAGAAGACATCCAGATGGCCAACAGACACATGAAAAAGTGCTCCACATCACTCGGCATCAGGGAAATACAAATCAAAACCACAATGAGATACCACCTCACACCAGTCAGAATGGCTAAAATTAACAAGTCAGGAAATGACAGATGCTGGCGAGGATGCGGAGAAAGGGGAACTCTCCTACGCTGTTGGTGGGAACGCAAGCTGGTGCAACCACTCTGGAAAACAGCATGGAGGTTCCTCAAAAAGTTGAAAATCGAGCTACCTTATGACCCAGCAATTGCACTACTGGGTATTTACCCTAAGGATACAAATGTAGTTATCTGAAGGGGCATGTGCACCCGAATGTTTATAGCAGCAATATCCACAATAGCCAAACTATGGAAAGAACCTAGATGTCCATCAACAGATGAATGGGTAAAGAAGATGTGGTATACACACACACACACACACACACACACACTGAAATACTATGCAGCCATGAAAAGAAATGAAATCTTGCCATTTGCGATGACGTGGACGTAATTAGAGGGTATTATGCTTAGCGAAATAAGTCAGTCAGAGAAAGACAACTAAAGACAACTATCATATGATCTCCCTGATATGACAAAGTGGAGATGCAACGTGGGGGGTTTGAGGGGTCAGAAAAGAATAAATGAAACAAGATGGGATCAGGAGGGATACAAACCATAAGAGACTCTTAATGTCACAAAACAAACTGAGGGTGGCCGGGGGGAAAGGGGGTAGGGAGAGGGTGGTGGGGTTATGGACAATGGGTATGTGCTATGGTAACTGCTGTGAAGTGTGTAAACCTGGTGATTCACAGACCTGTAACCCTGGGGCTAATAATACACTAAATGTTTATAAAAAAATTTTTTTAATTATTTTTTAAAAATCTTCAAGGGAGGGGTCAAGTCGTTTAAAATAAATATCCCAGTTAACTTAAACCAGAGCAGTCTAAAAAACACTGACACCTAGCACTTGGTCAGAAACACTTTTGTTAAAAATGTTTCTAAGTCAATCCCTTGATTCAAGGTCACTATTCTAATCTAAGCATTATTATCCACTTACAGTACTGATGCTCCCCCTGCTTATGCTCTCTCGTTCTCTCAAATAAAATCTTTTTAAAAAATAAAATAATAAAATGACAAATTTCAACACGTATTATGCAAACTCAGCAAAATATTTATTGTATAAACCAAAATTGGCAGTTATCAACAAAAATATTACACCTCAAGGTTTGCACTGTTTCATGTTTTAATTTTTAAGCAGAAACAAAAACTGTAAGAATCATACACAATGACAGAATTGTAAACCTCAATAATAATATCACTGTTAACTTCAAATATACCATTTAAATGCAGAAATATGTAGTACCACAGGGATTAAATGCACAAAAAATGTTTGAGGCAAGCTTGAACAATTTTAAACTCTTAAATATCTCTGGAAGTGAATCATGTCACTGAGTTCCCAGTGTTGGGGGCCAACTGTATAATTAAGAGTCTCTGATTCAAGTTCCATGTAGAATACAGTATCTATCAAAGGATAATTAAAAAGTGCTCATTTGAAACTTACATATCTATTATTAAAACTCAAGTTACCATAGCAATTATTTAGAACACACACCAACAAAAGATTTTTGGAGAAGGACTATGTTATCACTGACACTGTTTAGAACTGCAGGCACAATTCTAGAATTCTTGATTTTGCAGACAAACTTTTTGGATTCTTTTATTATTGTTTTAAATTCCCTGCAAACAATGCACCCCTTATCATCTATCTGCACCAGAACAGACTACTCCCACCACCGAAGCCTTGAGATAACACAGTCTGCCTAACATGGTTAAAACAGTACTCAAAAGTTTCAAGTCCAAAACCAGTTGGCTACAAAAGGCTAGTGGAAAGAACAAAGTCACAAGAAAATCATCATAAAGGAAATGGTGAAATGGCCAGGTGTCCTGGCTCCATCTCAAGTCCAGCTTACCATGTATTCCAGCTTACCAGGTACGTCAGGCAAGCCATGAAACTTCTTCAGGCAATTCAGGGTTAGGAGACAGACCTAGAATGTTGGCTGCTGTGTAACCCTTGGGTAAGTTACTTAATCTCTCTGGATCTTTCAATTTTCTCATCTTCAAGATGGAGATATAATACTATCTGCCCCCATGGGTTTGCTGAAGGTGATAAAAGGACAGCATAGTTAAGTGCTCTATATAAAACAGCTAGCTGTACCTGGGCAGTACCTTGAAATTATTATATCTGGGTGATGAATATATAGAGATCATTATACTGGTCTCCTTAATTTTGTGTTTTTTTTTAATTTTTCAAAATAAATGTTTAAACTTAGTTATTATCTTAACATTCTTTACAGAAGCATACCTTGAAGATATTGTGGGTTCAATTCCAGAGCACTGCAATAAAGCAAATCAAATTAATTTTTTGGTTTCCCAGTATATATAAAAGTTACATTTAAAATTAAAAAACAGGGGCGCCTAGGTGGCTCAATTGGTTAAGCGGCTGCCTTCGGCTCAGGTCATGATCCCAGCGACCTGGAATCGAGTCCCACATCAGGCTCCTTGCTCGGCAGGGAGCCTGCCTCGCCCTCTGCCCCTGCCTGCCACTCTGCCTACCTGTGCTTGTGCACGCTCTCTCTCTAATAAATAAATAAAATCTTTTAAAAATTAAATTAAATTAAAAAACAAAACAAAAAAAGGGCATCTAGGTGGCTCAGTCAGTTAAGTGTCCAACTCTTGGTTTAGGCTCAGGTCATGATCTCGCAGTTTTTGGACTGAACCCCATGTTAGGCTCCATGGTGAGTCTGCTTCAGATTGTCTCTCCCTCCGCCCCTCCCCTGTTGGTGCTCTCTTGTGTGCATACTCTTTCTCCCTAAAATAAATAAATCTTTTTTAAAATTTAAAAAAACAAAAACAAAAAGTTATATTTACGATAAACTATAGTGTATTAAGTGTACAACAGCATTATCTCTAAAAAACAATATACATACCTTAATTTTAAAATACTTTATTGCTAAAAAGTGTTAACCACCATCAAAGGTTTCAGCAAATTGTAATCACTTTGCTGGTGGAGGCTCTTGCCTCAGTGTTGACGGCTGCTGACTGATCAGGATGGTGTGATTGTTGAAGGCAGGGGTGGCTGTGATCATTTCTTAAAATAAGACAACAGTGAGGGCACCTGGGAGGCTGTCAGTTAAGTGTCTGCCTTTAGCTCAGGTCATGATCCCAGGGTCCTAGGACTGAGCCCCACATCGGGCTCCGTGCTCAGTGGGGAGCCTGCTTCTACCTCTCCCACTCCCCCTACTTGTGTTCCCTTTCTATCTCTCTCTTTCTCTAATAAATAAAATAAAATCTTTTTAAAAAAAAAAAAAGACAACAATGAAATTTGCCACACTTGACTGACTCTTCCTTTCACAAATCATTTCTCTGAAACATGCAAAGCTGTTGACAACATTTTACCCAGAGCAGAAATTATTTAAAAATTGGAGTCAATCCTCTAAAACTCTGCTGCTACTTTGTCCACTAACTTTCTGTAATATTCTAAATCCTTTGTTGTCATTTGAACAATCTTCACAGCATCTTCTCCAGGAGTAGATTCCATCCCAAGAAACCACTTTATTTATTCATCCATAAGAAGTAACTCTTTATCCATTAAAATTTTATCATGAGATTATAGCAATTCAAATGTAACAATAATGAAAATGTCTAAAAGACTGCAAGCAGTACCAAAATGGGACACACACACAATGTGAACAAATGCTGTTGGGAAAATGGCACCAACTGACTTGCTCAACGCACAGTTGCCACAAGCTTCCACGTGTAAGACTAGCACGCACACACACACACACACACACACACACACACACACACACACCGTTATCCGTGAAGAGCTATATAGCAAAAGCAGTAAAACAGGTACGCCTACATATAAAAGACAGGAGAAATAGGGATTTCTAAGGTCTCTTTGGACTTTAAAACCCTACTGGAAAGAGGGCTCAATTCCTAGGCGCATATCAGGAGTAAACTCAGACATTCCAGAAGTAAACTCAGACCACCAGTCATCTCTAAGAGTAATCACTGCATAATCAATGCTTTACACATAAATGTTCAATGACTGGATGTCAGACTAATTCCAGGCATTCATTACAAAGCACAAACCAAAGTGGAACCAGCACTTCCAGATCCAAGCCCTCAATGATCTGAGACTGCTGTCTGTCCCAGGAAATAACCTGAATCTTTCTATTCTTTGTGGAGAAGAGGCCAGTAAAAGTCACAATGATGAGAACTGATCCCAAGGGAAGGACATAACCGAAAAATGTTGTATAAATTGAATGAATTCATACCACAAATGACTTTAAGGCTTTCTGAGGGGAATTTACATTCAAAAGACAGAAAAATAGGCATTCATAATTAATTCTATTTGCTGACTGTACAAACAGTTGAGTAAAATATCAGCAAAACTTAGAGGATCTATTATAAACCAGGAAATACACCTATGACCAGACAAATACGCTTTCCACCAAGCTGAAATGAAATGGCTGTCTGAATGTACACAAAATACAAAGTTACATAAAATTTTAAAGACTGTAAGAAGTAGTTCAGAAAGACCAAAAACGGAGGTGAGAGGATACCAGTACCCTGAAAAATGAAATAATTTCACTTGAGCAAACATCATAGGAGTCATGATATGTTACTGAAAGACAATACTGACCCCAATGAAATCACCTTCTGAAAAAAGACAAACCACAGCTCTCTTTCCAAGCTCCAAGTGACACTCAAAGCAGCATCTTCCTTTCCACTAAAGCAATGCAAAAGTAAAAGCATATTTTGACTTTGAATCATCCAATATTACAAACATGTAACTACACAGTACACTGTTAGAGAGCATGTCCTATTGGCTTCCAAAAACACCTTCCTACGTGTAACCTACCAATGACAGTTTTCCAAGTTCAAAAAGTCCTATCATAAAGTAGTCCTTCTCAATCCATCTACTGATTCCTGTGCATTTCTTCATTCAACTGTGTGACCTGCTTTGTTAGACAGTTTCAGTCTGATGACTGCTAAAATTTCTGGAAGACAGCTATAATTCCCCCTCCTGTGTGATGAAAGGAGGTTTCAAATCCTCCAACAGATGGCTCCACCAACGGTTGGCCCAGATTAACTCACTTTCCTAACAAGTCCCAGGGTAAAATAGGGCTGGGATGGAGGACAGACATAAGCAAGAGATAGCACTCAATAAAAGAAAGCAAAAATGAAGTGGGACAAAACCAGAGAAGGAGACAAACCGTAAGAGACTCTTAATCTCAGGAAAGAAACTCAGGGTAGCTGGAGTGAAGGGGGGTGGGAGGGATGGGGGTGGCTGGGTGATGGACACAAGGGAAGAAGGTATGTTCTATGGTGAGTGCTGTGAATTGTTTAAGACCGATAAATCCCAGACCCGTACCCCTGAAACAAATAATACATAATATGTTAATTTAAAAAAAGAAAGAAAAACAAAATAAGAAAATGGGGAAGGGAGAAAGCAATATTCATGCATTCGTGGCCTTTCTATACCACTTTCTTTTCTTTTCCCACACACTACACTTTGTTCCTAATAGCATAACACTCTAAATCAGTTAAAATGCCTAACTTTATTATGGGAAAGGAAATGTGCAGTTATAGGATACGCAAAGCTGAGATCACGCAGAGTTATAATCATCGCTAAATCCAAAAGTCCTTCCAGCTGCTCACTCAGTCACTCCCCTAGAATCAAACTGCTAGTTGCTAGGTCCCTGGAGAAAGATGCTAGAGCCAGTCTGGCTCCATTTCTGATGTTTGACTGCTAACAGCTTTCAAGCCCTAGCTCTCCCTGGTTCTCTTTCTGCCCCACATGTGCGCAAGCTGGTAAGAAAGCCCAGGGCCCCCTCCTTTGGCACAAGCAGGAATTTCAAAACACCCAAGCACGGACAGGCAGGCAAGGAAGACCTCAGCCAAGCTCATTTTCTCTGCAAAATTAAGCCACGACAGTCTTTTCCCTGCCCTCTGACAACACTCTCAACCTACTTCAAAACCTGCCTCATGCTCCCGGACAAAGACTGATTATGTGAGTAGAAGCCTTCTCATTCTCCCTTGGGGTGCATGTGGCCTCATCTTTGACACACGAACCAAATATGGGGAAGGGTCCATCCCACCTCTGTAGAGTGGCAAGAGCATATTCCCTAGTAAATCACCCTGAATACTCCTGACTTCAAGTCTGCTCTAAGGTAGCCACTTAGCACACTGACTCTTTTAATGTCCTCTTGACTCTGGCCATGAGAAACCTCTAATTAAAATAAGCAAGCATCCATTAGGAAGAGGGAGGCCTGAGGATTGGTGCCCATTCTGCAACTGACTAACCATACGCCTTTAGACTGACATTTATGAGTCTCATTTTCCACACCTATAAAACTCCCTGTCTAACTGGTAAGATCATGGTGGGGATCGAAAGGGACAGGATATAGGACATCACAGTGATAATCATAACTCCTACACTTACTGTAGATCCCTGAGGTGGGAGCCTATCTCCCTCAAAACATCCTGCATTGCAGCTCCCTCCCCCAACATCTTCAAGTCTCCTTCAAGTCCCCTTCAAGTCCAGTCTCCTTCAAGTCCCCTTCTGTCTCTCCTCTAAAGGCTGTTTTTGGGAGAACCAGTCCACTAAAACAAAAACAAAACAAAAAACCCTCCTAGTAACTCTTCTCATGACACATACACTGTACTTAGCATAAGAAGCAACCAGAGAGGACTCTAGGCAAGCCCTTCCGGGAAGTTAGGCTCCTAGGTTAGAACATGGATTAACACCAGGCAAAAATCTCTTCTTTAATTTTCAGTAAAACACTGAAAATCACATGTCTTATCACACACACCGAGGCCAACATCTGAAGTCCCCTTTCAACTCCTGAGCCGTTTGGAGGAAGACAGTTATTTTGGTCACACCACAGAGAATTCACTTACAAAAGGAGGAAAGCAACTTCTCCCACTTAAAACAAGATATGCAATAAGGAAAAACTCAAAAGCCAAGCAGATATCCATTTTGAAAAATCTAAATACGACAAGAGTCACCCCCAGTTTAGTTATCCAAATAGCAGGGTTGGGATAAAGTGTGTGAAAAGCTCTTCCAACTCTTTAAGGTAATTGCTTCAAGACTCATGAACATTTTGTCACCAAATGAAACAAACAAAAAACACTATTTAAAGTGCTGAAAAGCCAGGTCTTAATATTAAGATGGTCCCAGGTAAAACCTGATCCCAGCTTTGGCATGAGTTGTTTGGGGCCCAAGTACTACTCAACTTCCTCATGTCCTAGATGCCCCCGCTGTGACACGGTACAGAGCTCAGCCAGTACCTGCACTGCATTAGCATCTGCATTCTGTCTACTCATCCAAATGAACAAGGGAGCCAACTCCTGGAAAGGGCTGACTGTTGGAAAGTACACACTCACTCTGCCTGCCTCGGACATCTCCATTGGCTCAAACATTACTCACATAAACACCTGACAAGGGGCGCTTGTTAACTGGCTCAGTTAAGCAACTGACTCTCGATTTCGGCTCAGGTCATGATCTCAGGTTCGTAGAGTCAAACCCTGTGTCAGGCTCTGCATTCAGCATAGAGCCTGTCCCTCTCCCTCTGCTCCTTCTCCCCCCTCCCTCTCTCTCTCAAATAAAAAAATAAAATCTTTGGTGGGGGAAGAACATCTGACAGCTAGGAAAACTGCCAGAAGTCAAATATGCAAATTCTTCAGTTATCTGGTGTCCTTCAACATCAAAGTTATCAAGAAATCACCAAACGGTGATCTCTACATCCAGTAAAGCAGCCTCTTCCACCTTAGCATCCAGCAAAACAAGTATTTATATTTAACATGCCCTCCTTCCAATCCTAACCCACAGGAGTTCATTCACCAATCTCACATTTATCAATGTCCTAATCCCTCTGGGGTACTTTGTCCAGTACTTAGGATGAAAGATAAGAGCCTGGACCAAAGACAACAGACCTATAAATAATACAAGACAATATCAGTTGGATATATATACTTAACATCTATTACATGCTAGTCCAGCAGTTCTCCAAATGTGGTTTCTGAATCCCTGGGGTCCCCAAGAAACTTTCAGGGGTTCTGCAAGGTCAAAACTACTTGCATTGCAATACTAAGACTTTCTTTTGCCTTTTCACTGCTGTAATCGTGCAAATGCAATGGGGAGCAAATCTGCTGGCACCTTTCGCAAAGCCAGGTAGTGACACTAAACTGTGCCACCCATTCACAGGAGAAGGGGGAAATTTAAAAAAAAAAAAAAAAGCAAGCTCAGTTTCACTTAAGAATGTCCTTAAATGCAGCAGTAAAGATTATTAACTTTATTAAAGTTCTAGCCTTGAGTATCTTTTTAACATTCTATGTGATGAAATGGAAAGTATTTCAACGGTCATCTTGAGGAAAAGCACCTAAGTAACTGCTTGGGTTGTAAGCTAACCTAGTCACTTTTTTCACAGAATATCATTCTAACCTCAAAGAACAAATGATAAACTATGGCTATTCAGGCTTGCATATCTGTGAATTTCTGAGAAATTATTTGATAAAGGAAGCCTTGAATTACTTCAAATACTCAAGGCCAGTGATAAAATCTGAGCTTTCCCCCAAAGTCAGAACTCTGGAAAACTCCTGCCATCACAAACAACCTTAAAACTTCCCAATAATTAAAATACTTTTCTGATTAGATCAGTGTTGAATCAAATGTAATTTTAGATAAATAGATGAAATATGTCAACATTAGGAAGATCTATATAACTTAGTAAACCAATATTTTCCAAATGATACAAGCATGGTGTTACAAAATCTTGCTTGGGTAAAACATCCACCTCAGGTACAAGCTTGATTAATAAATTTTAATATAACAGAACAAATGGTTTCAGATTCCACACTGCAACTAATCTTCAATAAGCTACCACCTGTCAAGTTTTGGTACAGTATCAAAGAATATCCACATTATATAAAAAAGACTATAAGAAAAATGCTCCCAGGCTCCTGGGTGGCTCAGTGGGTTGAGTCTCTGCCTTCGCTCAGGTCATGATCTCAGGGTCCTGGGATCGAGCCCCACAAGAGCTCTCTGCTCAGTGGAAAGCCTGCTTCCCACTCCCACCCCACCCCACCCCCCACTCCCCCACTCCCTGCTGCCTGCCTCTCTGCCTACTTGTGATCTCTGTCAAATAAACAAATAAAATCTTTAAAAAAAAAAAAAGAAAGAAAGAAAGAAAAGAAAAATGCTCCCAATCCCACAGCTAACATTATATTCAATGGTGAAAGGTTGAAAGGTTTTACTCCAAGATCAGAAAAAAGACAACGGTACCCATTCTCACCACTCCTATTCAACATAATACTAGAAGTGCTAGCCAGAGTAATTGGGCAAGAACAAGAAATAAAAGGCAGAAGAATTAGAAAGGGAGAAGTAAAACTGGCTCTATATACCAATGACATGATTTTATATACAAAAAAATCCTGAAGACTCTACAAAAAAAAAAAAAATGCTCGATATAATCAATGAATTCAGTAAAGTTACAGGATAAAAACTTAAACAAAAATCAGCAGTTTCTAAACACTAACAAATTATCTGAAAAAGAAATAAAGAAGACAATTCTATCTAAATGGTATCAAAAACAATAAAATACTTAGGAATTAATTTAACCAAGGAGGTGAAAGATCTCTACACTGAAAATTACAAAACACTGATGAAATAAATCAAAGGAAGCACATATAATTGGAAAGATATCCCATGTTCATGAATTGGAAGAATTAATATTGTTGAAATATCTCTACTATTCAAAGCCATCTATAGATTCAGCACAACGCCTATCAAGAGTATAATGGCATTTTTTACTGAAAGAACAATCCTAAAATTTGGAAGCACAAAAGATCCCAAAAAGTCAAAGCAATTCTCAGAAAGAAGAACAAAACAGGAGGTATCACACATCCTGATTTCAAGCTGTATTATAAACCTATAAGCTGACAAAAACATACACAGGGCAGTGGAACAGAATCAAGAGCATGAAAATAAACCCATGTACACAGTCAACAAATACTTGACAATGGAGCTAGGAATACTCAATGGAGAAAAGACAATCTCTTCAATACATGGGGCTCGAATAACTTGAAATTTATGTAAAAGAATAAAACCAGACCCCTAGCTTACACCACTCATAAAAATTAACACTAAATGGATTAAAGACTTAAACATAAGACCTGAAACTATAAAACTCCTGGCAGAAAACACTGGAAAAATGCTCTTCAACATGAGTCTTTGGCAATGATTTTTTTTTATATAATACTAAAGGACAAGCAAAAATAAGTAAATGGGACTATTTATTTTAACTAAAAAGTTTCTGCACAGCAAAAACAAACAAAAAAAGATCAACAAAATGAAAAGATAACCTACAGAATGGGATAAAATATTTGCATATCATATATCTGATAAAGGCCTAATATCCAAAATATATAAAGAACTCAAGAGCAAATAATAATAACAATCCAGGGCACCTGGGTGGCTCAGTGGGTTAAGCATCTGCCTTCGGCTCAGGTCATGATCCCAGAGTTCTGGGATCGAGCCCCACATCGGGCTCTCTGCTCAGCAGGGAGCCTGCTTCTCTCCCCCCCACCTCACCCCCCACCTGCCTCTCTGCCCACTTGCGATCTCTGTCAAATAAATAAATAAAATCTTTAAAAATAGTAATAATAACATTAATAATAATAACAATCCAACTGAAAAATGGGCAAAGGACATAAATAGACATTTTTCCAAAGAAGATATACAAATGGCGAACAAACATGAAAATATGCTCAGCATCACTAATCACTGGAAAATGCAAGTCAAAACCACCATGAGATAACACCTCATGCCTGTCAGAATGGCCAGCATCAAAAAGACGAGAGATAACAAATGCAGGCAAGGATGTGGAAGAAAAGGAACCTCTGTGTACTGTTGGTGGGGCTGGAAACTGGCACCACCACCTTGGAAAAGTATAGTTAGGTCTTAGTTTTTGCTGCTTCACAAATGTAACAAATACTGTAGAACTTCAGTTAAGGAGAATATATCCTAGGAATTCTGGAGTACCACTGAAAGTTATAAGCAGTTGAGAGAAACTGTATTTGTACGTGAAGAAACAAGTTCTCAGACTATTACACATGCATGGAGAAGAGATAAGGGCAGAAAGTCAAGTGCCCTGTTTGGCCTGGAAAACCGTATGTTTAACACATGTTTTCAGTTCTCTTCAGCATATACCTAGGAATAGAATGGCTGAGTCATTGGGTAACTCTATGTTTAGCTTTTTGAGGAACCACCAAACTGTCTTCCATGGTGGCTGTACCATTTTATATTCCTGCCACAACGTATGAGGGTTTCAATAATTCTTAACTCTGTAAATGGGGTCCTGAGACATAAATGTTTGAGGACTACTGGGCTGAGGGAATACTGAGATAACAGACAGTCCCATTCCTCAATGAGGCCATTATGTACCACAGCTCAGACTCAGAAAGACAGATCCAAAAATCACCTCTTAGAGCTTCTGAGATATAGTATAGGTAACAGTTTTTCTGCCGCTCAGCCCACACCCAAAAATGGGGCAGTTCTCTGCCACTGTTGACTGTGGTTCTAACACCATTACTTGCCCCACCACTCAATTCTCTCTATTCTCTCCTATGTCTTTTACTTTGGTCCTTAGTGTTTCTTTTTCTCCTGGTGTTTCTGCTGTGCTCCTTAGCTTTCCATAAGACTCACTTCTATATATATAACAGCAGGCAACCAGGGTACTTGACTTTCTGCCCTTATTAAACTCTTCTCCACGCATCTGTAATAGTCTGAGAACTTGTTTCTTCACGTACAAATACAGTTTCTCTCAACTGCTTATAACTTTCAGTGGTACTCCAGAATTCCTAGGATATATTCTCCTTAACTGAAGTTCTACAGTATTTGTTACATTTGCGAAGCAGCAAAAACTAAGACCTAACTATACTTAAAACCAAGTGTTAGATGATTTTTGGAGACATTAGTTTCCCCTGAATTTCAGTACCCCACCAAAATTTAAGTAGTATGTCTCGATATTTAGATTACTGAAAAATAGTGACCTTAGGAGCACAATCACAGAATTATGAATGCACTTTACAGTAACACAACCTCAAAGCAAATTTTCCTTTTATAAATTTTAACTGGAAAAGAAGTACAAAACAAAATTGCATCGTATTGACCCCCAAAGATGTCCACGTCCTAATTCCCAGAACTTAGGAATATATTACCTTTCATGGCAGTAGGGAATAAAGTCACTAATCAGCAAAATTTAAAATAGGGAGAGTATTCTACACATTACAGATGGGTCCAATGTAATGGCCATGATCCCTGAAAGACAAAAGGGAGGCAGAAGAGGAAATCAGAGTGATGAGATGTGAGAAGGACTCAACCCACTGTGGCTGGATTTAGAGATGGGGAAAGGGGCATTACAGCCAATGAAAGTGAGCAACTTCCAGAAGGAGGAAAAGGCAAGGATATGGATTCTCCCCCAGAGCTTCTAAAAAGAAACACAGCCCTCCTGCAGGATGACTTGTGCACCCTGAGACCCAGAGGAACCTCCCAAGCTACAGCACTGTGAAGTAACAAATTTGTGTTGGTATAGGTCACTAAATTTGTGGTAATTTTGTTATGGCAGTAACAGAAAACTAATGGAGTTTAAATCCCTTTTTCCCAGTAATTACATAAAGATTCCCACCCTCCCCAACTCCAATCCCCCACTCCCCACCCCATTCCATAAGAAGCACTCATCTGTCCACACCCTTCCCTTTGAGTTTTTCAACTTCCTTTCTTACAGTTTGAACGCTTATTCTTAAACCCTTGTTTCTGTCAACCGACAAGCATCAGAGTACCTACTTAGTACCACTTCCTAACAAGTGACATGTGCTTTTGTCTGTTTTGCATCCTGTTTTTAACAATCCAAATTTCTTCCAAAGAAACTGCAATGAAATTTCAAAGTGTTGGCAATGACCACTTTTCCCTCCTTTTTGTCAGCGATATCTTTGGCATTTTACCCATTTTCAAGACACATATATTAGGGCCTCTAACAGGACATGAATAGAAATTGTGTCAGAATGCATATACGACAAACCACGGAGCAGTTTGCCAAGATCAAAGCTGCATCACCAATCCATAGTATACTTTCAATCGGCTCAATAATGAAAGAGCACCTGTAACTACAAAACGTGTCAACACCATCTCTTGGTTTGAAAGCATCATTCATCACTAGGCTCTATGTCACAAGACATACTTATAGCACTAAAAATTAATGTGCACACACTTATCACAAAGAAAGATGACAGAGAAAACTCCCTGTGACTGGCTATGGAGATCAACAGAGTGAATGCTCTGTTAAAACGTTTATATTGCTGTGTCAAGTTCTCACAGAGCAAGCTTCTTTTCCTGTTTCTCTATTAGGAGACATCTGTGTTCCTCCTGAGAAACTGAAGGATCAGCTATCCAGGAACAATGCCAAATGCCTTAAAAATTAATAAGAAGAAAAATTAACCCCATGGTAATATTCCATCTCTGGTTTCATAAGCTTTATGACATATACACTTCACACAGCTGCCCTACTAAAACCTCAAAGCCTCAGCATTTGTTCTGAAAAGGAATGGGCCAAAAAATAAATCATTCATTGAGTTCTGTAAGCAGAAGGACTGTAATTGGTAAACTTTAATTGTATAAGCTGTATACTGCTATTCTTGCTGTAAATATTATGAACATCTAATCATATGCTATTCCAAACTAGTTGTCAATCAAAAAAACTGTACAAAATGACACTATGAACCACACATGTACTCACTTCTTAGAATAAATATTTCCTTCTACTCAGTCACCATGAAAAAAAATGAAACTGTCATTTGCGTGGGGCACTTCAGAAAGCAGATCAATATAGTCATAAAGAGATATGCACTTCCTCTTTACTACACACATTTCAGTAGACACATCAGCACTGGAGTGGCAGTACAAAGTAGAATACACCAGACTTTCATTCAACATAATAGGTGGAGGACACAAATTCACTCTGCTCTACCTTTTATCATCTACCAGATATTTAACCAAACAATGTTGTGAAACAAGCAATCCATTATTTACAACTATAATGAGGTCTACTGAGCACTTATTACATACCAATCCTAGGCTCCACCTCCCTAAAAAGTAGGTTTCATGATCCTTACTTTGTAAATTCATAAAGTGACAGGATGTAACCACTCCAGACCACATCCAGTGAGAAACAGAGCCATAATTCAAACTCAAGTTGGCCCAAATCAGGCATGTCCACTGACACTTACATTTTCTTATTACATTTTAGTATATTTAAGATTACTCCTGGGTTGGAAAATCCTTCCAGTGTATAACCCAGCAAAAAAAAAATAAAAGCACAAATAAAAACCTTAATTTTAAGCAGTGTGTTTCAATTCTCTATGACTTGAGACACAGCTAATTAACATATGATGAAACACAAAGGAGGAAGGCAGAGCAGGAAAGGGCAATTCCTAGCAAAAGCAAGAGCCAATGTGAGCAAAGGCACCTTGGCAAACAAGCCAGGGATAGTTCAGGGAATGACAAATGGAACAGAGTCTGTGAAGGCACACAGTGAGAGAAATGGCCTAAGAGTTGGATTGGAGACACACTTCAAGGCTCTCACATGCCCTGGAAGGCACTGGAGCTTAATCCAGAGACTCACAGTGAGTTGTCTAAGGCTTGTGAAGAGAAGATACACAAGACAGACTTTTGCAAAAATCCACCTTCATAGAATCAATTCAAACTACCCATGCACACTGTTAACATGTGAAATTCTTCTTCTACCTGACAGATAAAAATGAAGCAATCTGAATGCAGAGCTCCCTTTTGCCTCCCATCCTCTCCTCCTTCCTCATTGTCAGAGTTAAGGGACTCCCTGGGAGGATCCCATCCCTTGCCTCCTCCTCTGGCTTGGCTCTTGAAATTACTCTGAATCTTTTCTTCTATGCTGGCTCCTTCCTCTGAGCCTTCAAAATACATAAGCATCCGCCATTTGGGGAAAAAAAATAACAACATACATTTTCACTTTCAAATCGCACCAATGAGTGATCTGTCCTCATTGCTGCATCCTTTGTTGCCTTTAATGTAGAAGCTTAGCTTCTGCTCCCACTTAAATCTTTAAGAAACACACCAGAGTACCATTAATAGCCCACTGAACACAATGGAATTTACTCAGCCTTCACCAACTTGCTTGAACATTCAATACTGTTTATCACCCTCTTCATCTTGAAGTTTTCTTCCTTTGACTTTCGTGGCTGCCTGTCATAGTTCCTGTCCTAACTGGTCATCCTTTCCTGTTTCTCATTCTTCCACCTGCCTTCCAAACATGGGTATTGAATTCCCAAGGCCTATGGCCAGTGCCATAGGAATAATTACATATCTGCCCTGTCCTGATCCTCCTAAGCTCAAGCCCCAAACTTCAAACTGTGAGGAGAATGAAAACACCTGTCAAGTTTGGTACACATTTAGTTTGAATAGGGCAGGAAAAGACTTTAGAAAGGCAGACTGCGGAGGGCATCACGTGCCAGTGAGGGTCAGTGAAGGCTGCTGAGGAGGGAAGTGACTTGTTCAAAGTAATGTCTGCAGAAAGTTAGCCTGGCAAGACTGTGAAGGATGGATTTAGAAGCAGAAACAGAGGCAAGGAAGACCACACAGTTAAGCTCTGAGAAATAAAAATAGGAATTAGTGCGACAATAGTGGAAATAGGAAGGGGAGGACTGTGAGTCTGAGCTGAATGAACAGAGATATCAGCTGTCCAGGCCCCTTCTCATCAATCAGCCAGTCCCTAACAGGTACCACCTTCCTCCCGTGTCCTTGCACAGGGCTTTGCAATGGGACTACTGCCACCACCCACACACAGCCCCTGTTTTGAAGGAACACACAGGCCAAGTAGGCAAGATAGGAAAAGAAATCCAGCCTCTTTTTTAAAACCGCATAAAACAGTAAGTGAAATAAGCTACAAAGAGACAATCAACAATGAACAGGCTTCTATCCAAGATTAGATAGGAAAGTAGTAACAGGGAAAGTATGAAGTACTTCCCATTACCCGACCAAGTCTCTGGAATAACTGCACAGCAATAATAACAGAGCAGAAGACTCTGAATCATTATCATCCAAGGTCTATAATTAGCTAAGTTTATAATTACAGTGTTCAATTTAGTCTTCATACCTAGCCCACTGCCAGGTACACAGCAAATATAAATCTCCAAAGAATATATGGGGCAACAAAACTCACCTCTCCTCTGATACCCTCACCTGTGAAATCCTGGGCTTGATTTGTGAGGCCTGAATATTTGTGAGTATAAGGTAAAGGGCAAATCATCTGGGCAATTTACTGAAAATATATTCACCAGTCCCATGCCTATAAATTCTGATTTAGAAATCTGTATTTTTAGGTAAGTCTAATGTATATAAGTGTATAGGTCACATTTAAAAACATTCTTAAGGGTGATCTGCAAAATTTAAAGTTACACAGGTCGAAATTCAAATGCAGTCTCTATGGTATTTGGTCACCTCTAACCTAACAAAATATTTATTTTGGGAGCCTCTGGGTGGCTCAATTGGTTAAGCATCTGTCTTCAGCTCAGGTCATGATACCGGAGTCCCAGGATCTAGCCCCACATCCGGCTCCTTGTTCAGTGAGGAGTCTGCTTCTCCATCTCCCCCTGCTACTCCCCCCACTCATGCTCTCTCTCTCTCACTCACTCTCTCAAATAAATAAAATCTTTCCCCAAAAAAAATATTGATTTCTCTGAGGTCCAATTTATGAAATACTCACACATGTGATTGTACATTAGTAGACTTAAGCTCAGAAACACATTTCAGTTGCAAATGTTTATACACCTTCAGCTTACCCAAGTGTTAGTTTAGCACAATAATAAAAATCCTATGAAAATCTCGGGCAAAATGAACTCAATAAGGGAAAACCCAATGGAACAGTTTTCTCAAAAGCATATGTTAAGCCAAGAAATTATTCTCTTAATATATATTCGTAATTCCTTCCCATAAACAATTGGTCTCTTTTGTGTTTTCTGAAAGCAAGAATCCCAAGTTTTCAGTGACTACTAATATAGTTCTGTTTAAGTCTTGCCAGAGACCACAGCTTTCCTAAACTCTGTTGAGCCTTTTACCCTTGGCTTTGCAAATATGATTAACAACAAACCTACCCCGACACCAAACAATGTTCATACAGTTAATAATTTGGCCAGTGCTTCTGGAGAGATGAAATTCAGAGCTGATGAGCCCAAGGTCACAGGAAGGTTCTCTGTCAAGGCTCATTGGTCCTGCTTTGTCCCTCTATCCCACTGATACCCACATGGAAGTCATCAACACAGTCACCAGTGCCTAATACACTCTTTACTAATCTTGTCCACAATACACTGCAAGGCCATTCCTGCCTGATAATTTATTAGTCCAGATTGCTTTTTATAAGTTTAGCACTGAACAACTTCCACAAAGCAAACTGGACAGATTTCCATGATGTCAGATCAGCAGGAAGTTCCTCAAGATAACAGTTAAGCTACCACCATTCCGTCCTGTATACTCAAAAAGTAGAACACTGAATGATTTCTGAATACAAACAGTGATAAGATCTCGGAATTCAGTAATGGAAAGCACACCTTGCCGTCTGGAGATCTGCTCATTGAGGCCAGCCTTATGACCTCAGATAACTCTGAGCCTTGATTAAGGAGAGTCCAGTAAGATGATCTCTGAGGTCCCTCAGAGAATCTAAAATCTATAATCTTATGACTCTCCATCAAAAATCTTCTTTAATGCCAACCAAGAAGGGCACTCCCCGTGCCTGCAGCAAGCCTGCACCCACCCACAGGGCCAGTCTGTGTAGTAGTCAGTGCTCCGAGGAATCACTGAGCTCCACCTCTGGGGAGCACTCTGAAAACACCGTAAAATGATGATATATCCTGAGACTGCTCTACGACAAAACTGGGAATGGCAGAACTATGACAGTTGAACAGAGTATAAAATGATGACCCTAATCTACCACATCCATGAAAATAACAAGTACATATAGGTGAACACCTAGTAGAGAAGGAGGGAAGCAAAAAAAAACTCCAGAAAATTTCATGTAAAACTCAGAATAATAGCATAGCCATTCAATTTTAAAAGCTCTTTTCTGTAAATAGGAAAAGACTATGATTATCTCATTTTTGCAGCAGAGTAGTTTCTACAAATCAGGGCTAGAGATGAGGATGAAAGCTTGAACTCCAGAAAACTGACCAAGACTCACCCAAGGTCATGCATCTACAGACTGAATGAATACTGTACCAGGTCTCCTGGTTTCTGGTTAGGTATTTTTCCACTACAGAGGTGCCTTCCCAAATAAGCAGTGCTCATCTTTGTCATAATGACCTCTAGCAAAAGGACTCATTCAGCAGCCTCATCTGTGTTCAATTCCGGGTTCTATCTATTTGTACTTTCCTTTAGCATGAGTTCCTTTAGCAGGTACACCTAAATCACTCTTCAGATGATTTTACCCATTTCCTCATATTGATACAAAAATAAGTAACTAATGCCCTTCTGTCTGAGTATTAACCAAGCATTTTAAACCAGCATCTATACTGCAAGGTTTTAAATGGTGCTGGGAAAACTGGACAGCTATGTATAGAAGAATGAAACTCGACCATTCTCTCACACCATACTCGAAATGGATTAAAGACCTCGACATGAGGCAGGAATCTATCAAAATCCTAGAGGAGAACATAGGCAGTATCTTCTTCAACACCGGCCACAGCAACTTCTTTCAAGACACTTCTCCAGAGGCAAAGGAAATAAAAGTGAAAATGAACTTTTGGGACTTCATCAAGATAAAAAGCTTCTGCACAGCAAAGGAAACAGTCAACAAAACAAGGAGGCAACCCACAGAATGGGAGAAGATATTCGCAAACGACACTATGGACAAAGGGCTGATATCCAAGATCTATAAAGAACTCCTCAAACTCAACACCCCCAAAAAAACCAGATAATCATGTCAAAAAATGGGCAGAAGGGGCGCCTGGGTGGCTCAGTGGTTTAAAGCCTCTGCCTTCAGCTCAGGTCATGATTCCAGGGTCCTAGGATCGAGCCCCACATTGGGCTCTCTGCTCAGCAGGGAGCCTGCTTCCTCCCCTCTCTCTGCCTGTCTCTGCCTGCTTGTGATCTCTCGCTGTCAAATAAATAAATAAAATCTTTAAAAAAAAAAATGGGCAGAAGACATGAACAGACACTTCTCCAAAGAAGACATACAAATGGCTAACAGAGACATGAAAGAATGTTCATCATCATTAGTCATCAAGGAAACTCAAATCAAAACCACACTGAGATACCACCTTACACCAGTTAGAATGGCCAAAATTAACAAGACAGGAACAACAAGTGTTAGAGAAGATGTGGAGAAAGGGTAACCCTCTTACACCGTTGGTGGGAATGCAAGTTGGTATAGCCACTTTGGAAAACAGTGTGGAGATTCCTCAAAAAATTAAAAAATAGGGGTGCCTGGGTGGTTCAGTGAGTTAAGCCTCTGCCTTCAGCACAGGTCATGATCTCAGAGTCCTGGGATCGAGCCTCACATTGGGCTCTCTGCTCAGCAGCGAGCCTGCTTCCCCCTCTCTCTCAGCCTGCCTCTCTACCTACTTGTGATCTTTGTCAAATAAATAAATAAAATCTTAAAAAAAAAATTAAAAATAGAGCTACCCTATGGTAGCAATGGCACTACTGGGTATTCACCCCAAAGATACAGATATAGTGAAAGGAAGGATCACCTGTACCCCAATGTTCACAGCAGCAATGGCTACAATTACCAAACTGTGGAAAGAGCCATATATACAATGGCTATATATATGGAAAGGTCCATATATACAATGGAGTATTATGCCTCCATCAGAAAGGATGAATACCCAACTTTTCTATCAACATGGATGGGACTGGAAGAGATTATGCTGAGTGAAATAAGTCAAGCAGAGAGTCAATTATCACATGGTTTCACTTACTTATGGAGTATAAGGAATAACATGGAGGACATTAGAGAAGGAAAGTAAAAGTGAATTGGGGGAAATCAGAGAGGGAGATAAAGCATGAGAGACTCTGAGAAACAAACTGGGGATTTTGGTGGGGGGTGGTCAGGGGATGGGTGAGTCTGGTGGTGGGTATTAAGGAGGGCACATATTACATGGAGCACTGGGTGTGGTGCATAAACAATGAGTCTTCGAACACTGAAAAAATAAAATAAAATTAAGATGTTAAAAAGGGGGGGCTATTATGGGGAGAGGGGGCGGTATATGTGGATAGACAAAATTAGAAGTCCCCTGATCGTAAGTTTTGGTCAATGGAATTTTTAACTTCTGGTAATTGAGACATGCCTTTTTCTGGTTTAGGAAAATGATGTTTAAATTGCAGAGCTGTGAAAATGTCCAGGGAAAAGATACATTTATACAAGTATGTCCTGACAACTCTGTCCACCTCTGGATTATACTGCTCATGAGGGAAGACTCACTCTGAAAAACAGCGTGTGATGTCTCTTGGAGAGGTCACCTCTGTGAAGCCAGTCTCTTTCAGAACTGCACTCCAGAGATGTCTAAACTGTCCCATGTTTTAAGGTATTTGTTTTACTCTGTAAAATCCATAAAATTTAAAATTTTAAAATTTAACCCCATATCTCATAAGAAATGATCTTTACCTAGCAATATCACTAATAACTAGTATCTACTGAGTGTTTCCTTTGTACCAAGTACTTTACCTTTTCTTTCATTTTATCCCTAAAACAATTCTATGATATAGATATTTTTATTATCCCCATTTTACAGAAAAAGAAGTTGAGGCTGAAGGAAGTTAAGTTAAAGCCCAGGTTCTCACAGCTAGCCACCCTGAAGCCTGACTGAAGAGACCCAGCTCCTGACCCTTGGGTCTTCCTGCCTTTCAATAGCTTTAAAGGTAAGAACACTCAATGACACTGAGAAATATCCCTGTCTCCAGACAGGAATTCTGATTTCCCTCTTTATTTAATTCCCCCTCCAATATAACCTACTCACTGGTATCCAGTGAATCCCCTAAAAACTCCAACTCAATCATCCCATCATTCCCCTGCTGAGAAAAACACTCTTCACTACCAAAGAATAAAGCTCAAATTCCCTTGCCTTCCATGAGGCCTCAGACAACTTCTCCAGTCTTCTCTCTTAACTCCTGTATGAACCTTTCACAGTGCCGGAATTACTCTCTGGAACGCTCACTGCAAATCCACTTTATTTGAAAAAGAATTACCTTAAGGGCATCTACCACCTATCACTTAGTCCATTACTTCTGTTGAGCATTTCCTAGTGCCAGCACTGTGCTAGATTCTGGGGTACAATGGTGAACAGGAGGGGCGTGGGCTCTGCCCTCAAAGAACTGAGAGACAAGCCTTCTATATATCACACTCCATGCCTCAGAAACCTCATTCTCTCCCTTTCATCAAATTTCTACTTAGTGCTCCAAGGTCCAGTCTGAGCCCTCCTCCTCCTCCTGACTGCACCCATGGTTGTCCTCCCCCAATGTGGGTCATGCGGCCTGCAACACTCACACAACAGTTCTATCAGTACCCACGACTTTCCTCTACGGCCACATCAAACTCAGTAATGAGTATGAAGCACGGCACAGTGCCAGGCACTCAACAGATTCTCAATAAACATTAATCCTTTCATCTCTTCCACCTTTTTATAAAAATACTGATTTCTTATTTTGTAACTTTTCACTGTAAATCTTATTTCCCACATAAACTCCCTATTCCTTAATGAGCAAGTACTGTTACTCCCATCCATATACAGCCCTACATTTTCATATGTTCAGTACTTATTAAAAGAAAAGATCTTTCAACGTGCATTCTAAAGCTTGAGGATTTCATCTCCCTGCTAGTAACCATGCACTGTCCCAGCCTGTTTTAGTATAGGTCCATTTCCACCACAATTTCAAACTTATTATTTAAAATAACTCAAGTAAATAAGCATATGAAAGATGTTCCACACATCATCATCAGGGAAATGCAAATTAAAATGAGATACCACTATACACTACCACTACCCAATAAAATGGCCAAAATACAAAAAGTAGCAATACCAAATGCTGGCCAGGATGTGGAACAATAGAAACTCTCATTATTAACAGAATAGTGGGAATGCAAACTGGTACTTTGGAAGACAATTCGGTGTTTTCTTACAAAGCTGAGGATATTCTTACCATAATCCAGCAATCACAATCCTTGTATTTACTCTAAGGAGCTGAAAACTTACATCCACACAAAAACTTGCTTGCAGATGTTTATAGCACTTTCTATTCCTAAGTGCCAAAACCTGGAAGCAACCATGATGTCCCTCAGTAGGTGAATGGATAGATAGGGATACATTCAGAAGATGGACTATTATTCAGCACTCAAAAGAAATGAGCCATCAGCCATGGAAAGATATGGAGGAACACTGAATGCATATCCAAGGGCAGTCTGCTTCAAAATGTGCCACTCTGGCACACGGATTATTCTGAATAAAAGGGACTAAAGAGACCTCCTACCTAAGAAGGATATTCAGACCTCCTCCATCGCCCTAAAAGCAGGAACTAAATCTTCCAAGGAAAAGCTATCCCCAGGACACCTGAATGGCTCAGTCAGTTAAGCATTTGCCCTCAGCCCAGGTCACAATCCCAGGGTCCTAGGATCAAGCCCCACATCAAACCCCACACTTAGCCCCACATCAAGCCCCCCATCAAGTCCCACATCGGGCTCCCCACTCAGCAGGGAGTCTGCTTCTCCCTCTTCCTTTGCCCCTCCCCCTCCACTTGTGCTCGGTCTCCCTCTCTCGCAAAAAAAAAAAAAAAAAAAAAAATCCTAAAAAAAAAAAGCTACCCCCCCCATACCAGGAGCTTAAAGAGACATCCTTATATCCAGAGATGGGAAATTTAGAATCCAGAATGCTGTATAAACAACACTTGCTACTTTTTACAAATTTAGTACCCCAGCCCAAATTCTGTTTAGAATTCCTTACTAGTAGACACTCCCAAAGTCAACTTTCTTTGTCCTGTCAATTCCTTGCAGATTTATTGTCCCTTTGTCTGAAAGTATAAAAATTGCCTACCTCGGTCATTTCTTTCTCAAGTTCCTTGCTGTGCCTCTGTGCGCACGTAATAAAACTTTGCTTATTTCTCCTGTTAATCTGTCTCATGTAAATCTAATTCTCAGTCCAGCTGGAAGACCTTAATGGATAGACAATAATTTTTCCTTCCCTTCAAACCAATCTGAAAAGGCTATACATTGTGTGATTCCAACCATATGACACTCTGGAAAAGGCCAAATTATGGAAACAGTAACAAGATGAGTGGCTGCCAGGAGTTGGGTGGAAGGGAGGAACAACAGAAGGCACACAGAGGATTTTAGGGCAGTGAAAATATTCTGTATAATGATGGATACATGCCATCATTGTACATGCGTCCAAAGCCACAGAATATAGAACACCAAGAGCGGACTCTAAGTTAAACAATGGTCTCTAGTGATTATGCTGTGTCACTGCAGGCTCACCAACTGTAACAAACACACCATGCTAGTGGGGGATTCTGATTATGGGGGAGGCTATGCTTGGCGGGGTGGGGGGGTCCGGGGGCTATTGGAGAAATCTCTGTACTTTCTCTTCATTTTTGCTGTGAACCTGAAATTGCTCCAAAAAAACTGTTTTTAAAAATAAAGATTAAAAAAATAACACAGGCCACTTTCTTTCCAGAAGTTCTGAACTTGAGACCTTTCTCAAAACAAAGATAAGAGCACATCCTAACCAAAAGTGTGAAAGAAAAAAGGCCCCCTTTTGTCCCAAATGTGAAATAAGCATCTGTTTTCAAACCCAGACTGGAAGCAATGACCAGCCACTTGGCTAACTCCAGCAGAAGATGTGCCAGCCTCACAAACACCACACCACCGTGCTGAAGTGGGCCTCTGGTATGGGAGAAGGCAGCAGCACTGGCGGCCAGGGCAACAACATGGAGCCATGTACCTCATCCCATGAAGAGAGGGTTGCAGGGCTCCAGACTTGCTGTCCCAGGAGCCAGGTTTCTCTATTAAGCGACACAACAGACAGCATGTACAGAACCCCAGGCAGAGAGAATGCTGGCAACAGCTCCCAAAAGACCAGCCAAATGAGCTTCAGCCTCACTCCACGGAGGCCCCTTTAAAGATATCACGCCAACGTCAACCCAAGAATTCAGGGTCACTTTATTTTTGACCTGAATGAAGCAGAAAACATAGACAAAAGATTTATGAATATGTAGATGCTACCTTAAAGGTACCTTTGTGTAAACATAAAATCCCTAAAACGTTTCTCATCCAGATGAACCACCTTTCACAAATGCCAGTTTAGAGGGCAAACTGCACAACCTTGTGGGGAAGGTGAGAGCAGGTGGTAACAGAGAGCACTTTAGCAATGTACATTAAACAAAACAAAAATCTAAATACACACCTACTACCCTCTGACTTAGAAATGCCAATTCTAAGAATTTCCTAAGGAACAAAGATGTAAACCCAAAACATAAGTCTTCTAATGTCTTCTAAGAATTTTATGAAAAATAAAAATTGTCTGTAATATAAAGGATGATTAGAAAAATAAATGATGGCAGAATCATAAAAGAGAATGCCATACACTGATTGAAAATGATGAGACAGAAGTATGTTTATTGACATGGAAAAGTTAAAGGGAAAAAACTTGAGCTTTATAATGGTCCCCAAGAGGAACCTCTCAGGCAAAGTAAGGAAACAAGGGCAAGGAAACAAGTAACACTGTTTCTACAGCAAGTCAGCTGAAACCCTTTTAGTGGAGATTTTATATTGAGCAATGGACAATTCAGTTACCCTCTGGATGTCTCTGTCCATTCCCTTCCATTACACTTACACTGGCATTCAAAGCACATCTCTCAAGGAACTAGCAATAACAGCCCGAGACCTGTTCTATCCAATATAGTCATGAGCCATGTATGGCTATCTACATCTAGATTCTTTAAAATTAAAAAAAAAAAAAAACTAAAATTCAATTCCTCAGTCACACTACCCACATTTCAAGTATCCAATAGCCACATGTGGCCGGTGGCTACTATATTAGACAGTGCAGATATGGAACACTTCCATCATCAGAAACTCTCCTGGAGGGCACCACCCTAGAACGGAAGGAAAGGGTAGGCTCAAAGAAGATAAAACAGGGCTTAACTAATAAAGAATGGAAGTGCATGCAGCCCAGTCTTCAAGGCTGGTATCCACACGAAGCTGTCACCCACCCTCTAGAGCAACTGCTGGAAAACCACAAACTCTCATCTGTTAACAGAGATGTCAGCAATAACGTAAACATAAACTAATAACATAAAGTATGCATCTGACTGAAATCCTCTGACACTGAAACCTACAAATGTTAACCTTAGTCCAATGGTATATATATCCACTGCACAAAAGACTTCCTCACTGTTCTTGGGAATGAATCCCACTCATTTCAAAAACAAACAAAAACCTCTCATTTCTTAAATTTAGATCCAAATCAGTATTAAAGCGTTTGATCACTCAACTTATATATGAATCACATCCTGCTTTTTGCAAAATAAAAGAATCTAATTTATTTTCAAAAAGCATATCATTGCTGCCATCCCATCAAGAAAACATATGTGTAACAAGCTAAAAGGAAATTACTATTTTTAGAAAGCCAGTGACCTCACTGAGATGCACTTTGTGCACATATGTACACAAATTAGTACCTTTGCATGTATCTGCACATACAGACACAGAAAATGAGAAAGAATAAGGTATGCATTTACTAAACACTCTAACACAGCATCTTCATCCTCCTGAGATACACCAACTCTTAAATTTTTCAGGTCAATGAACATGAACAAGGAACTCAGCCATCTAAAGAGAAGAGAATCTCTTCCCATTCCCTACAACAGACAAACAAATGTCTTCTATCCAGTTTTGTGATACACTAATAATTCTGTAGCTGATAAATCAATCTAATCATTTTAACTTATTATTTAATAACTTTATTATATAAACTTACTATATAACTATATCACTTTTAACTTATTTTGAGAGAATTTTCAGATTACAGAAGAACTATAAAATTTCAGAGTTCCCATATTATACTTTTCACTCAGCTTCTCCAAAGGTTAAACACCTTATATATAATATAATATATAATTTTCTAACTAATATGAATATAATTTTTATATTCATATTATAGTCATATATTCATATTATATCCATATATTCATACTAATATGAATATAATTTTCTAACTAATATGAATACTACTAAATATTTTATTTAGATTAATAATTATTTTCTTTTTATCTAATATTACACTTAACTGGAAATTTCTTTTCAAGATTTTATTTATTGGGGCACCTGGGTGGCTCAGTCAGTTAAGCACCTGCCTTCAGCTCAGGTCATGATCCCAGGGTCCTGGGTTCAAGCCACACATCGGGCTCTCTGCTCAGCGGGGAGCCTGCTTCTCCCTCTCCCTCTGCCTGCCACTCTGCCTACTTGTACTCTCTCTCTCTGTGTCAAATAAATAAAATTTAAAAAAAGAAAGATTTTATTTATTTATTTAATACAGAGAGAGAGAGACAGCAAGAGAGGGAATACAAGCAGGAGAAATGGGAGAAGTCTGCTAACCCAGGAGCCTGATGTGGGGGGACTCGATTCTAAAACCTGGGATCGTGACCTGAGCCAAAGGCAGATAAATGCTTGATGACTGAGCCACCCAGGTGCCCCAGGAAATTCCTAACATACAAAAATTAATGGGGGCAAAAGAGAACTGACAACTCAGAAGCCAAGAAGTTGAAAAAGATCTCAATTTACAACAGGTAACCCGGTGGCAGGTAATCCTGACAGTAACAGCATACAAATCAGAGACCATTTTAGCTCTGGTTATTTATTCTTCTGTGGCTTTTACTCTGCGGAGTTTATAATTTATTCAATTGGTAGTAGGAAGCACAGAAATGTCTCCTTATCTGTTAAGCACAGAAGAAATTAATCTAGGGTTTCTTTTGACCTTAAGATACTAACACTGCGGTAAAAGAGTCAACCATTGATACTACCCAAGGCTTTACATCGTGAAGACAGTTAAACATATATGTGTAAATATATATTTTTCTTTTCTAGTTGAATATCAAATTTATGTTACTTTTGCTTTCAATTTCAAATGCCCTCCAGAAAAATAATCCATGTCCTCCAGGAAAGATAACATATCTTATTTATACTCCATAAACCTCACCAGCTCAATAAACATTACCAGGTAAGTTTGAGACAGAACTGACTCTCAAGTATGAAGCCCAGTGATAAAAATCTTTCACCTGTATTTGGAATTTTCCACCTTCCAAAGCATTAATGCCTAAATTTCAAAATGATGCAAAATACATTTAAGGTGACTATTAAACATGTTCTAACTGGCTAGTCTCACAAGCATATACATGGTGTACTTGGGATTTATACCAGCACTAGGAGAACTCACAAAAAAATTTCCACATGTTGGAGTTCCTGGCTGGCTCAGCCAGTTAAGCATCTTGATTTCAGCTCAGATTATGATCTCAGGGTCATGAGATTGAACTCTGTGTAGGGCTCCACACTAGACATGGAGCCTGTTTAAGATTCTCTCTCCCGGGGCACCTGGGTGGCTCAGTGGTTTAAGCTGCTGCCTTTGGCTCAGGTCATGATCTCAGGGTCCTGGGATCGAGTCCCGCATCGGACTCTCTGCTTGACAGGGAGCCTGCTTCCCTCTCACTCTCTCTGCCTGCCTCTCTGCCTACTTGTGATCTCTCTCTGTCAAATAAATAAATAAAATCTTTAAAAAAAAAAAAAAAAAAAAGATTCTCTCTCCCTCTTACCCTCACAGTCCCTGTGTGCACGCTCTTTCTCTCTCTAAAATTAAAAAAAAAAAAAAAAATCCACATTTCAACAAGGGCTCAACTGTCTCTTAGAACCATTCCCCAGATTAATGCAGCCTTTGCTTTGGTAAAGACCTCAATTTGTAAAAGAAGATTTTTTTTGTTAATTTTTTTAAGATTTTATTTATTTGAGAGAGCACACACACACAGAAGCAGAGGGGAGGAGCAGAGAGAGAGAGAAGCAGACTCTCTGCTGAACAGGGAACCAGACGTGGGGCTCCGTCCCAGAATCCCTGAGCTGAAGGCAGAGGCTTAACCAACTGAGCCACCCAAGTGCCCCAAAGAAGTTTTATTTAAACTTTAATAATTACAAGACAGAGTTAATAGGCTAATGTATATAGAACCCATATTTTTGGAAAAACACGAAACCAGTAGCTAGAAAAAATGAAGGACAAAATCAAAATTCACAGAGGTGAATTACCTAATAAACATACGAATGGAGGTAATGTTCATACTAAAGCTGACTTTCACATAAGAATTCAAAACTTTTTAGAAATGTATTCTTTAATATTTTACATGACTGTGAACATGAATCCAAAGATTTTCCTAATGATCTCCCGCCACAACATATTTTTAAATTAGTTAAATGTTTAACATTATTTTTAAGCAATTCAAAAACATGTCTGATGGTCAAAAAGCAATTTTTTGGTATATCTAATTACACAAGGGACAAATAGGATGCAAAATTTAGTAGTCAACTTTCTGTTATTGGTGTTGATGTAGAACAACACTAGATTGAATAATCTAAAGACAGAAATAAAAAAAAAATTCTATTAAATCTGAATACTTCAATTGCACTCCTACATGTCCATTCTCTTGTTCCAAAGGATGGGAATTATGGGTGAAAGGGTTAAAAGACCAGATATCATATGAGATATGAGATATCAAGGGATCCCAAACCACCAAGAGCGCTGTAACACACATCTGTCATCAAGTAAACTTCCATCATTTCTTTGACACCAATCTGGGGATAGGAACATTCAGATCTTTCCACATTACTTGCATTTGAAAATTATATTCTTAACAAGAGTCTACAAAATGAATTTTGGAGAAAAACTATCACTTACGATTGAAAAAGAGTATATAAACCTCCCTAAACTCAAAAATTTTACCCTCTCCCTTCTCAAAGCCAAGTCTTCCTCCTTACTTCTCCACCTCCCTTCACTAACATAGCACTCATCCAATCTCCAAAGATTCAGGGTCAACTCTGAATCCTCCCTCTCTCTTACACCTTTAGGCACAAAATTATATTGCTGCCTCAGTCATTTCTTTCAACAATGATTGCATAACTACTCAGTGGCAGGTGGGTGGGGAATACAAAGACTTTTGTAAAAGCCTTTGCTCTGACTCTTAGCACATTTGCAGCGTCAGAGTTGGGGGAGGGAAGTACAGCAGCAGCAAGAGAGCTTCTCTGTGTAACTTCCTTTTCATTCCAACTGTCCCACAATCAGACTTTCTCAGTGAACCAGCGCAACTGATCTCACTGGTTCTGATCTTTTCGCATGCCCGTCAAGTTCTCATATCTCCAACATATTAATCTTCCCAGGGCTACTTTGAGCAAGTGAGCCTACTACCCAAAAAACCTGACACTCCTTAACACGGCATTCAGGGCCCTACATCACATGAACTCATCAGGCTACAACAGACCAAGACTTGTCCAGACTATTCTACCGTTCTTCTGAGAATAAACTGACTCTATTCATCATGACCCAAATAAATCCTGTAGTTTCCCACCTCTAGGCCTTTCCTATCGTCATTGTCATTCTCCTTCTACCTGAAATGTCTTATGTTCTTCTATTCACAAGAACCACCCACCCAAAAGACCCAGTCCAATCCATTATTCCATGAAGGCATCTCAAATTACTGGAGGCAAAAGTTCTCTCTTTCACCTTTGACATCTTACAGCATATTTTTTTTCATCTGATTTTAGCATCTACTTTTGTAACAACTAAGGTGGTACTTACGACACAGTGCCTTAAGTGATAATGTGTATACTTCTCATATTTCACTATTGGAATTCCATGACCTATTTAAATTTAGTAACCTAAAAATCAGAGGTCATGTCTCATGTATCTTTATAATACGTACATACTTAATATAATATTGTGTTCCTCAGTAGATGTTCAATATTATTTTTAATGAATTAATGAAGATTTCATGAGCAAACTGACGATTCTCAAACTGATAATACAAACTACCCACATATGCCTGAAAAATATCATGTAGTTTTTTTTAATTCCTGCTTACTATGTGTTAAGTTTTGTTCCTTTGCCTCAAAAAGGCAAAGGATGGGACGCCTGGGTGGCTCAGTCAGTTAAGCTTATCTGCCTTCCGCTCGAGTCATGATACCAGAGTCCTGAGATGAAGTCCCCAACATAAGGCTCTTTGCTCAGCAAGGAGCCTGCTTCTCCTTCTCCCTCTACTCCTCCCTCTGCTGCTCCCTCTGCCACTTCCCCTACTTTGTGCTCTCTCACTCTTACTCTCTCTTGAATAAATTTATTAATTAAATCTTTTTTTAAAAAAGGCAAAGAACTTTCAGAAATTCTCCTAAGGAAATGCCTCCAAAGACATTAGAATAAAATATATTGTTATTTATGAGAGTTTTTAAAAAGAAAGAAAAACCTAAAGGACAAAATCTAAATCTAAGAATTCAATGCTACCATAATTAGTACTGTCATGATTTAATACAGAATTGATACACCTGGGGTACCTGAGTGGCTCAGTCAGTTAAGTGTCTGCCTTCAGCTCAGGGTCCTACAATCCTGACCCATGTGGGGCTCCCCATTCAATGGGGAGTCAGTCTGCTTCTCCCTCTCCTCTGCCCCTCCCCTGCTCATACTCTCTCTCCCTCCTTTTCCCTCTCTCTCAAATAAATGAATAAAATCTTTAAAAAAAAAATAAAAGTACAACCTACAGTAATATCATGTTAGAAGATTACTTACAAGTATTAGAATTATTATTAGAATTAATTTTATAGTAAGAGAAAAAGAAAACTGGGAGTCATAGTAACAGTACGACCCCAATTTGAAAGAAATATACATCTTCATCTATGTACACAAGATATGTGTATTTGAGAGAATACAAACCACTGAACAAGTAGATGAATAAACACCTGTGTTCTGGTAATCTCCCGCTACATGAACTTGCCTTCGATTCCACACACCTGTATTTTTTTATTTTTTAAAAGATACATATATCTAAACACATCATCGGGTATTTTTGTTCATATTACTGTAAAATAATAGTGTAAAATACTTAAAACAAGCAGTGCTCTGCAGAGTGGGATTACAGGTAATATTTTTCTATAGACGTCTCTAAATTTTCTACAGTGAATATACTGCTTCTATAATCGAGGAAATAAATATTATCTTTTAAAACAAAATCATTTAGGGGCGCCTGGGTGGCTCAGTGGATTAAGCCGCTGCCTTCGGCTCGGGTCATGATCTCAGGATCCTGGGATCGAGCCCCGCATCGGGCTCTCTGCTCCGCGAGGAGCCTGCTTCCTCCTCTCTCTCTGTCTGCCTCTCTGCCTACTTGTGATCTCTCTCTCTGTCAAATAAATAAATAAAATTTAAAAAAAATAATAAAACAAAAAAAATAAAACAAAATCATTCATTTCGGTCTCCTAAAGGTAAATATGACACGGCAATCCAGCTTCTGGATCAATCTGATTCATATCACATTTAAGATTAAGTGACATTACAAATTCACAAAGTTTCAAAACACAGATCCTTCCAACAACTCCATTTCTGGATATATACCAAAAAGAATTAAAAGTTTAAACACCCATGTTTGCAGAAGCATTATTCACAATAGTCCAAAGACAGAAGGAGCCCAAACGTCCATCAGTAGATGAATGGATAAACAAAATGTGATGTACGTATTATGATGGAATATTATTTGGCCTTAAAAAGGAGTGAAATTCTGACAGATGCTACACCATGGATGAACCTTGAAGACATTCTGCTAAGGCCAATAATCCAGTCACAAAGACAAATTCGGCATATGTTATACGTTCCTGAGGTACCTGGGGTAGCATGTCAGAGAGACAGAAAGGGAGTTGTCAGGGGCTGAGAAGGGGGAGATGGGGAGTTATTATTCCGTAAGTATAGTTTCAGTTTAGGAAAATGAGAAAGTTCTGGGGAAAGATGCTGCTGATGGCTGCACCACAGCGGGAATGTATCTAGGTAGTTCTGAACTGTACCCTTAAAAATGTAAGTTTTATGTCACCTCTAATTTTGCCACAATTAAAAACACACACATATAGTTGTTTGCAATGAGATGATGTCTACAGAAGTCCAGTGGCTCTGGATATATCAAGGATAGCTTCACGTAGGATTCTCCAACAAATGGCATCTACAAACTTAGACTGGATATAAAGAGTACAGTAGACAGGAAAAAGGCCCTGAAAACAACCTCATTCACATTCACACAATAGCTTCTTACAGAACAGACTGGTACACAGGTGGGACAGGACAACGGAAGAAAACAGCTTGGTGAATCACAATCAGAAGCGATATAACTATTTTATATGGAGGTATCAATTATACCACGAAGTGAAAGGGGTGCAGAAGAATGGGTCTGCCGTGGCGCTCCTTCCAAAGGCCCTACCTTCCACTACTATCACATTGTACATTAGGATTGTAATACATGAATGCAGTGGGGGGCCCACATTCAGACCACAGCAGAGGCCATCTCTCATGAGCCTCCCCCTCTGGTGGCTGTCATGAGACAGGTTCTCACTGCATCCTGGGTTCTGGTGAAGTATAGGGCGCTCTACACACTCGTCCACCCCGCAACCAAATAGAGTTCCAAAATATAAACCCACTTAACTGCAATCTAGACTTGGCTTCCTGGAAGTGGCATTTCGCATGACACAGGCAATCGCTGGCCTCTCTTATTTCAGCGGCACCCTGCTTGGTGTGTTGGGAAAAGACTACAGGAAGCTAACACCTTTGGCGTATTCTTCTTTTCTCTGTGTGTAGGTAATCAACCACCTAAATCTAAAAGTGATTTGTTGTATCTTTACTGATCAAATCGGTCAGGCCTTCGCCTTGCCTTGTCTCGTGTGTGTGAGCACAACAAGCAGTCACAAAGGACACCAAGTTCTTGAGACAACTGCTACAAACCAAATGGTACTCTTTACATGTGAACAGGACAAAGCAGTGGCCAAAATTCACCTTTTCAATTTCACTTGTTCGTATGTGCAGTACAGTCTTGTCTTCCTCCAATAAACCCATCCTTAAGAGCAGAGACATGTTTTCTTCTACTTACCTATATAATTTGATCAGCTCCGGGTAGATAGCTTTATGCACTGGCAGTACTAGAAGTATTGCTGACCATCTACACACTGTTATTTTGCCCCTGAGCCACAAGAAGGTAAGGTGCTGCTTTCATAGAAACAGCAAGCAAAATCACAACAGTTGAAGAAAAGAGAGAGAGACTTATTTAAGGCCATGTTTTCAGGCATCATGATTTGCTACTGACGTTACTGTAATGTTCTATAAAGGAAAACATCCATATTTTTTTAAGGGGGACGAAACCTTTTTTACAAACCAAGAGAAAACTTATTTCTACAAAGCAAATATCCTGCCAGAAACTAAGGAAGTGCTCAGGAATGGTAAGAATATATCTAAAGAACACAGTTTGGAAAGGAACCAGTTTGAAGAGGCTCCCACCAACCAAACCTGGGGCGATTTTAGCTACAAAAAATAAGAGACTACAACTCACCAAATAAAATAAGAATCCATGACTCCATACTGATAATTATACAAAAGGGGAGAAGGAAGAGCTCGTCCTTATAGTGCCTACCAAAAAATGAAGAAGCTAAAAAATTATTAATGGACATTACAACTAATGAATGAAAGTTTGATAAGAAATAGAATACTTACATCGTCTCATTCTCCCCCCAAATAACTTACTGTTATTCATTAAAACTACATTACACTGAAGAAACCTGAATGGTAGGTACCACCCCTTAACCAAGCAACAAAGTTAATATCGCCGATGCTGAGAAGACTAGATAGTATGTGCCTCTTGATACAATGCATCACTTCTGCAATATTGCTGCCAAAATGTATATACAACCTGAATCTAATCAAGAGAAAGCATCAGGCAAACCCAAATTGAGTGATATTTTACAAAATAACTGACCTGTGCCCTTTAAAAATGCCAAGACTATAAAACACAAAGGAATGTTTATTAGATGTTGATAAATACAGGATCTCTATTCGTTCAAATATTTACTGAGCACCTACTATGTGGCAGGGACTGCTCCGGGTAATGGGAATATCATGATGGGCAAGACAGATATAGTCCTTATCCTCATAGAGTTTATATTCTGGTGGGGAAGGGGAGACATTCAACAAACAGGCCAACAAAGTGAAGTGAGAAAATGATGGTGCGGCCACGATGGTGGGAGGATTCCTTTCTCTGGATTGTGTTTCTAGGAACAGACCCCCTGGGAGGGGACACAGGCTGCCCAGGAGCCAACCAGGTAATCATTTTCGGGAAGATCTGGCAAAGCAGAAGCAACAGCAAATGCACAGACCTAGACAAGGACAAGCATGGCAGTCTGACAAACATCCAGGAAGCCCCTGATGTCACTGTAGAAGGGAGGTTTGTGCAGCGGGCAGGGACAAACACTATCAACTGTGAGCTGCGGGGAAGAGTCTGTGTTTACTCAAATCACGACAGGAGTCAAGCAGGATCTTAGGCAGGGCAGTGACATGGTCAACTCCACATTTGTTAAGGGGCGAGAGACAGGATTATAAGAAAGAACAGCCTGAAAAGAGTAAATTTTAAGAAGCACTTAATAAGAAGAAGCCAGAGAAATTTGCTCCATCTTCCCAGAGATCTCTGCAACTACAATACAGAGCCTTTTTTCTCTACCAGATTCTAACAGGAAATAGCAGCACTATTACCAAATCTAAAGCTACAATAACGGACTAGTATGTAAGTAGTACATTAGATTAAATAATGGGAGTAGATTTTTCCAAAGCAGCACTACCCAGCAAACCTTACTGAAACCAAGTGGACCCTGCCATATTAGAATCACTCTTCTGGTCTCCACATCCACCCTGCCCCATAGCCACTTGCCTTGCTTCCCCCATCCCTACACACCACCAGCTTCCCCACAAACTTCCAAGGGCTGTTAAGAAAGCTATCTACCACACAGCAGTTCCCAGAGACTACTCTGCCAGTCTCAACTTTTAACCAACAAAACAATGTCTTACCATGTATAAAGTTAAGCATTTACCACATACTTAATCTGCTTTAACTAAAGCTACTACTGGACTGCTCAAATCACACTCTAAAAACAAAACTCAAAACTAATCACCTGAGTAATCTACAAAGCAAAAAGAAAAATACTACAGGAAAGGCTTTCCATTCCTATCTTCTTAATACAAAAATTTTTACAGCTATGTCAAAGTGCGCATTATTTTAAAATGCTACGGAAGTAAACATGCAAAATTGTCAAAAAAAAAAAAAAAACTTCTTTGACTCCTTATAATTTATTTAAATCAATTATAGCCAAAAGCATAGTGTATGTGAAGACATTAAGGGGCAGTTTTAGAAAAGTTTTAGGTTACATAAACTGCTAAAAAAAAACCTAAGGAAGCTGACAGATGTTCACAGCATAAGAATGTTTTGTAGAAAGTGGATGAACCTGGAATTTATGAGGGGCAAGTTCAGAAAGAGAAATAAATCGTAATTTTATTTAAATTTTATTGATAATTTTATCCAAAACTTACTGATTTTCTAGCTCTTAAGTTAACAAAAGTCTCAAAGACATTTTTGTTAATTTCTTAATAAAATCATGCTTTTCTACTAAGGTTTGTCTTTGCAAAATGGGTGCTAATTTATCCCCAACCTGAGTTTTACTAAATTAGTTCATTTTAGGTCTACTATTTGGGAGTATAGTGGAAATGCCATAGGAAAACCAAAACATGGATTTTAAAAACAAACATATGAGAAAATTATTTCTAACTTCCCTTCTCTGGCCTTCTCCAACCACTCACTATCGCCTCCATCTTCACCCCTTATTTTCATTCCCCACAACAAACAGTGGAAACTCTTCCGTCCATACCCTCAGCCTTGACCTTCACCATGCCAGAGATAACTGAATACCTTTCCCGGGGGGAAGCCATCTATTAACTTATTTAAATGAACTCAATACTTTCTTTTTTTCTTTTGTGAACCTAGAATTGAAGACATTGGGGTAGCCATTTGTTACCACAGAAAAAGAAAAAAAAGCTATTTTATAATAAAGATCTACAGAAAAATAAATGAGACATAAAGAAAGATCAGATCAACTAAAACTGACAAGAGAATTTAAAAGTAAAATACTTAAAGAGCTGCCTCAGTTCCTACAAGCTATCCAACTCCCTATTCCAAGTCCTTGTAAGACTCAGTTATATTGCCTTCCATAAAATCTCAAGACTTCCAGTAATTCTTCCCTCCCCCACTCCCCACCCCAATCAGTTTCAGTGGACTTCTATTAGACTAAAAGGTCTGAATTAATGCTTGTGGTGAGCAGCCTCAAGCACAGTCCCTGAAGTATCTCAAGGTATCCCACTCTCATACAATACCATTCCCTGGAATGCAGGTTGGATTTTAGGGACTTGATTCTAACAAACAGCAGTGATAGAATGTTACTTTCAAACTGACATATATCAAGGCAATGGCTTCCATCTTGCAGATCTCTCAGGGTCTCTGAGATCACGTGCTCTGGGCGGAGGCAGCTACCATGTTGTCAGCTTAAGGAAAGGCCAATATAGCAAAGAACTGATGTCTACAACCAATAAGCACTTGATGCCATGAAAGCCATTTGAGTATGGAAGCAGAATGTCCCCAAGTTGCGCCTTGAGAGAACTATAGTCCCAGCAGACATCTCCACTGCAATCTTGTAAGAGACCCTGAGCCAAGGACTCCCAGCTAAGCCTTGCCTGAACTGCTGACAGAAACTGAGAGATAATACTGCTGTTCTAAGCTACTACATTTGGGGATAACTTGTTACACAGCTCAATAACTAATATAATTCTCTAAAACATAATTCTCACTCAGATTAACATAATTCTAACTCAGATTAAAAAAAAAAACTAAGATGGGGCGCCTGGGTGGCTCAGTGTGTTAAAGCCTCTGCCTTTGGCTCAGGTCATGATCCCAGGGTTCTGGGATCGAGCCCCACATCGGGCCCTCTGCTCAGCAGGGAGCCTGCTTCCTCCTCTCTCTCTGCCTGCCTCTCTGCCTACTTGGGATCTCTATCTGTCAAATAAATAAATAAAATCTTAAAAAAAAAAAAAAGAAACTAAGATGGGTCAAGATTAATTAATTTCTTCTTGGGAATATTTAATCTTGTTGTGAGAATCATGCTGAGTGAAAATGCTCTGACCTTCCCCCCTACCCCCATCAGGAGACTTGGCTCTCAGACCACAAACCACTATAAACTAATCCCTCTTAGCACAGCTGCCATATCTGTAAAGTGAGGATCTCTACGGCACTTAGTAGTACGAATGTTCTAGGATTCTATGAAGGCATTTTCTCATACTCAACAAAAACAGCATATTGCCTCCACAGATCTGAAGACATCTATTCTTTCTCCCACGTTACAACTTTGAGTAATCATTTTACAAAATCCAGAATATATGCAAAATATACAAAACTGGTCTCCAATGCACATCCATCCATTATGCAATCTTTAAGAACAAATGTCCTCCTAATGAGCATAATTCATTACATAAGATGTTTGGGAATTAAGCCACCAACAAGTTCCACATTACTTACTGACTTCAGAATGAACCTATGTGTCAGTCCACCCTGGATCTTTCAGAAACCATTTCCTTCTGCCTGTAGCACACTTCCTGCCCCTTCCCTACTCCCATCTCTCTTGTCCTTGCCATACGATTGTCTTGGCAAAGCCCAGCCTGACCACATCCCCTCATCAACCAGAGCAGAAGTAACCCCTCTGGCCTCCCTTCTACCTCTGTATATTGCAATCATCCATTTGTATATCTGTCTCCCTTAATAGATCATCAGGACCTTAAGAGCAAGGTTCGAGTTATATTGATCTTGCATTCCAGGTATCCAGCTGAGAACATGGAACTCGGTACTTGGAGGAACTAATGTTTGTTGACCTACTGAAAAAGTGAACCTTAAACTCCTGGTTGGGGGGGGGGGGAGTGGGGGGGGGATCAAATTCTCACACTTCTTAAAAATGTCCCTCCTGGAGGCGCCTGGGTGGCTCAGTTGTTAAGTGTCTGCCTTCGGCTCGGGTCATGATCCGGCTCCCTGCTCAGTGGGGAGCCTGCTTCTCCCTCTCCCACTGCTGCTCTGCCTGCTTGTGCTCTCTCGCTTTCTCTGTCAAATAAATAAATAAAATCTTTTAAAAAAAAGAAAAAAAATGTCCCTCCTGGAGTCCCTGGGTGGGTCAGTCGTTTAAGTGTCTGCCTTTAGCTCAGGCCATGATCTCAGGATCCTGGAGTCAAGCCCTGCTTTCTCAGTGGGGAGTCTGCTTCTCCCTCTCTCTGTCTCTATTAAATAAATAAATATAATCTTTTAAAAAAAGAAAAATGCCCCCTCCTCAGGGCCAGTATATCTATGGACTGACGACAGTTGTCATGACTTGAGCCTCCTCATTGCGGGCACCAATCAGGAGCAGACCCCTGAGAGAATAAGCATCTCTCAGCAACACTTGCTTCCTGAATTCCACTTCCTCTCCAACTTCTTCTCTGTGGCTGAAGACAACACATTCTGGAATCACTTCCACATAGGGGATTTACCACTTGCTAAAATTTTAGTTTAGAAAAGAAAGGAACTCCCTAACTTCTCTGCTTGCCTAATTCCTTACAGTATTAAGCATTCTGCTTAATACGGTCTCTTCATCTATAGCGAGAATTCCAAACTGGAAACCTGTCACCATGTTTGAACTCTGGAAAAAAAAAAACAGTAATAATTTTGTGATCAGCTTTCAGCCACCTCCCACACTGATTGCCACCATCAGCATCAACAGTTATTTTCAAATAAAAAAACAAGAGAGATATACATGTATTAGATAAACCTCAGTGGAATTTAAAATAAAGTGAAATGAGGGTGCCTGGGTGGCTCAGTTGGCTGAGTGACTGCCTTCAGCTCAGGTCATGATCCCAGACTTCCAGGATCGAGTCCAGCATCGGGCTCCCAGCTCCTTGGGGAGTCTGCTTCTCCCTCTGACCTCCTCCTCTCTCATGCTCTCTCTCACCCATTCTCTCTCAAATAAATAAAATCTTTAAAAAATTTAAAAATAAAAAATAAAAAAATTTTAAAAAGTGAAATGAAGGCCAAAACATCATACACCAAGCATCTTATAATATATAACGCCTGAAAATCAGATGAATTATCTACACAGTCAGAAACAAACAACACAGCTAACTTCGATCTCGGTGATCACTCCCATCACAGGCTGGCTACACAGGCTGGCTAAACTGAACCGCCAAGCTGTTCAACGAGAAATGGCTCCACAGACTGTTAGGCTAAAGACACTCAGAAGGAACATTGATCTTTATTAAGAGCATATGATTTCCATTCGTTATAAACAGCCATTTGTATACAATACCCTAATAATGAGCTAGTTACCTGCTCACCAAAAGAGGTCCTGTAAGGGCACCTCCTAAGAAGCACTTTCGTTCATCTTGTTCCAATGTTTTTCTATGCTTAAAATGAAAATATCTTAAATATTCTATTATCATAATTTTCTATTTCAGAATTATGTCCCTGGTCCCCACAAAATGCTAAGAACCCTTATGTAAGTAGTACAAAATATGTTTTGTCACATTTTCATTTTGTGCAAACAGGCTTTGTGTATCATTTGCATTTGAAAACCAACTCAAAGAACTCAATACACTTGAGTCTAGTAAGGCTAGATCTTCCCTGAGAGACCTTATTTCATGGAAAAAGGCATATACTGGGGTTGGTTAAACTTGAGATTCACTCTTAAAACAATATTTAATTTCACTTTGGAGAATACAAAAAGAAGAGGGAGAAAATATCCGAGGTCCAGCTGTTTCTGCATGATTTGACTTGCTCTGATGAGTTTAACTTCCACGTCCCTTCCAGATGGGCCACATGAACAAGGGGTGGCTCCTCCTTATGACTCCAAATAATGCTACTACATGGTTCTGCAGACACTGACAGCCCCAGGAATAGTCGCAACACCGCTGACTTGGTCTTCCCATCTCTCTACCAGGAGCCTTCTCAATCTCTGAGTAATGGCTCCAACAACCCAGTTTTTCTCTGTGTTCTGTAACAAGAGTGCTGAAAACCACCTCTCTAATGAATAGCTGTACTTTTATAATAATAACGTTTCCTGACAAATAATACGTGCTACATGGCATAGAAGGGGTTGACTATACATTTTCAAACCTCAGGCTTTGGGAAAATATTTCCAACTTCAAGAATCACTTCCAGGGTGTTTGGGTGGCTCTGTCGGTTAAACATTTGCCTGCAGCTCAGGTCCTGATCCCAGGGTCCTGGGATGGAGCCCCATGCTGGGGAGTCAGCTTCCTCCTCCCCCCTCCCCCATCAAGCTTCTTTAGTCTCTCAAATGAATAAATAAAATCTTTCTTAAAATTTTTTTAAAAAGGAAGAATCACTTCCACTTGTATCTTTACCTTACACTAAGGGACTGACATTTCTGGTTCAAATATTTTTAGAGGAAATGTTTTTTAGGAATACAACATCACCACGTTTTTTGGAGCATTCTTCACCTAGATAAGCTACAATTCAAGACTTGAATTTTTAACCTCTATTTCAAGAAACCAACACCACCATTTTCTTATTCCAGCAGAAGTGTTCTCAAGTAAAGAAACTGACTCTTGAATCAAATAATTTAAATAGGTACTTCCCTAAATATTTTTTCATTAAGAATATAACAATGCAAGACAGATGCAACTGAGGGATTTTTTTTTCCCCCCAAAGGTTTCTACTAAGATGTTCTTGAGTATCAGACAACTGAATCAAATACCATTCTGTTCACTGCCTGCCTCAGGGGGCCAGGTCGTCAAGCTGTGGCTGATGAGATTTCAAAAGGTCCACAAAAATACTAAATTGCACTGAACACTTGTCAAACCAAGCCAAAGCTACTGCAGAAAACACAGTCAGTTCAGAGGATTACAGATTCTAACAGGCCTTCCATTTTTATATTCCTCATCAAAACGGACTCTCAAAAGGAGCGTCCACTGTCAGTACTATAAAATATGAAAAACCCACACACAGGACTAGCTGGTTTTTAAAACTGAGTAAAAAATAAAATTAAAACTCTTGGCTAAAAGAAGAAAACTTACCACACCTTTCAGTAGGTTACACCAAAAAGGAAGGGAGGGAGGGAGGAAGGAAGGGAAGAGAAGCTACAAAGGAAGAAAATTAGGTGATTTTTGAATTTAAGTAAAGAAATTACACACCTTCCTGGTACACACAGAAAGCTATCCTACCACCCGTTGCCAGAACTGCAAGCAATGTCTTTTCTGTCAAAAATACCATTAGGAGCACCATCTTAGAACATGACGCTAGTTCTAAGGAGTCCAAACGAACAATGCATTCCTTTGCAAAACTGGTGGAGGAGGGGCAGGGCATTCACATCAGGTCTGAAGTTAATGGCAGCCCCTGGAGCTGTGCAGCCTAGAGTCTGCGAAGTTCCACCCCCAGACCTTGAATGTGTCAAAGTGACAGAGATAGTAGAACCATTAGCAAGTTGCTCTACTGTTTCTTTTTCACCCTGAATCCTGGAACCTGCAACTCAGTGGTTCTCAAGAGAAGTAGGAGGAGAGCTGCCCCCTTGGGGAAATTATACTTGGCAATTACATGTGTGGTGTCATGACTGGGGTTGGGAAGACGCTACCAGTGTCTACTGGGCAGAGTCAGGGACACTGCTAAACATCCTACAATGGACAGGGCAGCCCCCACCATCAACAAAGAATTATCCCACCCAAATATCAATAATGCCAAAGTTGCAAAACCCTGGCACAACTTCAGAACTTCTACTTTACTGAAAGGGTTCCAGAATTTTTGCTAAGGAGCTAGGCTCAAGTGAATATACTTTCACATGTGAATGTGGCTAAACAAGACAAAAACTCATTTATGAATGCTACTTTGAGGAATAAAAAACTAAAAACAATACAGGCAATTTACAGACTGTCCTTCTTGACTGGACATCAGTATTATAGTTTGACATCACATTTTTCAAACCATTGTTAATCAAAATCAGACACAGAGAGCAAGAGGAAAACACTCATTTGATGCCTTAAACTATCGACCTTTCATTCCCAAAGTGAATGCACAGATCTAGTCTGAGGACACAGGAGATAAGGGGGCAAGGACAAGGCTGCATTAAGCCATGCCTAAGGTAGCTGGCTGCCATCTAGCAGACTAACGTCCGCACTCACCTACCCACATGAGCCCTCTGCTCTCAAACTTTCACTTCCGCCCAACACTCCTTCCCAAAATCCCCTTCATTCTTTCCTTCTAGTCCTATCACAGTGTTGTCTTAGAAATATCCAGGCACAAGAATAAATTTCATTGTCAAAAAACCCAACAAATGTTCCTCAGAATATTTACTACTTAAAGATTTTATTTATTTATTTGTCAGAGAGAGAGAGAGCGCGCGTGCAGGCACTAGCAGGCAGAGTGGCAGGCAGAGGCAGAGAGAGAAGCAGGCTCCCTGCCAAGCAAGGAGCCCAATGCAGGACTTGATTCCAGGACCCTGGGATCATGACCTGAGCCAAAGGCAGACGCTTAACCAACTGAGCCACCCAGATGTCCCAGAATATTTGCTACTTAAATGAGAGAAGAAAATATTGTCTGGATAGCCAGTCTCCTGCTTTCATGTCAGAATTCCACAGGGCCTCTCCCAGAAGAACATCTCCATCACCTCTGAAAGTCACTGCCATGCTTGCTGTCCACCCCAAATCATTCTCAGGCATGCAGAGGCGCCCAGACATCACCCAATATAAAAGCAACCAATCCACTACGGAGGCCTGTTCTTTACAATTCAGGGCCTTGCTGGGCTGTTGCAATGCATGTCATGTTCTCTTGTATCTGGGTACTCCAGACTTGTCCCACCTTAACAATGCTGTCACAGCTCCTCCTCACCTCCTCTCTTCATGTACTTCACTTCCAAACGCCCAGGGGCTGCCAACAGCTTCATAACATGAGTTACCAAGTAACCCTCCTACTACAGAAAAGAGCTCTACACACAGCCAAATGTGCTCACAGAGCTCGCACGGTGCTTAAGATACATGGCCAGGCAGAAAAAGCCGTCTTCCACAGAAGCAAATGGTTTGCAAAGCAAGAATATGTTCCCCACCCCTTAAATTTATCCCTGAGTAGTTAATACTTAAAGTCACACTTTTGAATACTGGCTTTACCAGGCTTTCTCTGCACTTCCTACAAAATATAAGAAATGGAAAAATCAGATATTAGATTTATTTTATAGAAAAGATATGCTAAAATTAAAGTGAATAAACAATTTGTATCTCTTCAGTAACATCAACTTTAGCTTTCAAAAGACAGAAGGCAATCTCTAATGCTATATAAACCCTGTTTACCCATGCTTTTCAAGAAGAACTACACATTAAAATAACAGCCCATCACTTACACACAGCTGGAGGCTGTGGGAAAATAAAATTATCCATATAAACTTTCAAAAGTAATGCTCACTGTAAATGAAGTAATCCCTGATGAATTTGTGAGTTTGAAATTTTTGAAACTGAATTAAACACAGTATCATGACTTCATTTCTCAACCCGGACTCTAAGAGGGTACCCAGAAGCCCTAAAACCTAGACTTTTAAGCAACTACACAAAGTCTGGATCCATACCTAAAAACCAGAGATAATTTAAGGATAATTATGTTTACACTTAATGGAATATCTATAATCAATTAATATCCTAAAAGAATACAGATTCATTAATGGACAGAATACTAAATTTAGAGTGAAACCTTTTCTTGAAAGGCAAAGAACAGATGTCTTAACCCATCCATCCATGCACTAATTTCTCTGATTAATGGTAAATATGAAAAAAGTTTGGTAAAATAAGACAAAGAGTTTACCGAATATATCAAAATACATTTAATAACTTCTCTTTTCCCTTTTTGCCCACCAAGAGCAGAAGCAACCATATACAGGAAAGAATCTGTTTAGAAAATGCTTTAAACACTACATTCCTGGTTTTGCAACCCTCAGTTATATTACATATGCACTCCCATGGAGGGTATTTCTGATTCTGCCTCCTTAAAGCCAGAAGGTCTATAACCAGATGTGTCCAAAATAGAAGTGACTTGCATTTCACCGTCCAACTAAGATATCTACAAGGCTCACAAAGAAACGGCCGAGGATGCAACTGCAATTGCTAAAAATTATCTTTTGTGTACTCCAGCTGTACTTTTCTCAGTGCCAAACGCCAGCTGATAGGTCTACTGATGCTAGTACATCTCCACTGAGCATGGCACTCACAACTCTCATACCCAATGGAGCCCCACTACACATCCCAAGTAAGGAGCAAAGATCAGAAAATAATGACCCAGGAATTAAAATAACATGTACTAGGGAATGTGGCTACAGAGTAATAAAACCAGGTTACGATAATTTTTTATCAAAGTCATATATCCATGGGAAAGGGAACACTTAGCCCAGAAATGTTATAATCACCCAAACATTTTAGAACTCCTTTTTTATTTTTTTTTAAAGATTTTATTTATTTATTTGACAGAGAGAGATCACAAGTAGATAGAGAGGCAGGCAGAGAGAGAGAGAGGGAAGCAGGCTCCCCGCCGAGCAGAGAGCCCGACGCGGGACTCGATCCCAGGACCCCGAGACCACGACCCGAGCCGAAGGCAGCGGCCCAACCCACTGAGCCACCCAGGCGCCCCTAGAACTCCTTTTTTAGAACAGAATTTTTCAGCCATACTAAAAAACAAATCAAAAATAAAAGTTTCTCTACAAAGTCAAAACTAATGTATAAAATGTCAATATTCTGACAAAGGTGACAAAAAAAAAAAAAAAAGATTTCAAGGTTTCCCAATCCAGTATTTAAAAGCAACCACCTTTGTGGCGAGGCAACAGAGATGTCCAGAGTGTTGTAGTTTGTAGCTAACCAGCCCAGAGATGACCTCTTTTCTCAGCTTCACCAAGACTTTCCAGGCAAAATCTTGCTGACTTGAGGTATCTGTCAATTTGTGTGTTGTCAGATGACAACAGTCAGTTGGAGCTTTGAAACACCCCTTTCCTCCAAGAGTCAGACAGCAAGAGGAGCCCCTAGAAGCAGCAAAGTAAGAGAGCCATAGGAAACAGCTACAAACAACATGAACCGCAGAGGAAGGGAAAGGAAAAGTGCGTTAGATATCTTCTGAGCTCTCTGCAGCTGTGGATCTAGTTAGACTTTCTGGAAAGAAATGGCCACAAACAGCCTCCAATAACTTGTTTCGGGCTGCCTGAGCTCATTTTTCAGCCCATCAATTCCCCTTTACTTAAAGAAGTATTTTAACGTAATAAATGTAGCATACATAAGCCTTAAGACCTTCTCTGATTGCAAAAAACAAAAACAAAAAAAAAGACAAAACCCTGGTGGCTTCAGCCTCCATCTAAGGGTCCATATTAACATTCCTAGCAATTTATTTTCCATGACACAGTCAGGGAACTGTTTGGGTGGGGTCTATTATCTCCAGGAGTACCACCGCTCAATGCAGGACATCACCCTGTGACTCGGGAGAGATGCAACCTGGAAAACTAGTGTTAAAGCAGTATTCCTATTCCAAGTTCAACTACCAGCAAGCTTGCATTCAAAGGTCATACAGCTCTGCGTAACCTCATCCTATCCAGTTCCAAAATTCCAGTTATCCTTCTGGCACCACATTAAGAACACTGACTGCAGTGATGTCTTTGTTAGGATAAGCCCCTCAGGCTCCCAGCTTCTCTGATTATGGAAAGTTCAAACATAATCTTGGAACACACTTAATATTTAATGCAAGAAAATCAACATGAGGACCATGTTCATAATAACATATATTCATCAACTATTTTCTGGAAGCATTTTAGCCCGATTTTGATTCTCGTTTCAGGTACCTCAGGGCTTAATAAGGCTAGGCAGCATTTTTAAGCACATTCCTTTTAAGCAGAGAGAAAAGTGAGGCTCACCAAGATGGAGGGCCCACAGTAAAGGCGAAGCCATGTCTGGAACACGAATCTCCTGATTACTGAGCTCCTGCTCTTCGCCCTCCAACACAGTTCAGAGAGCTAGAAGCACATCCTGTAAACCCCCAGGAAGAGCTCGTCCTGGACTATTTCTTCTTGAGTCCCACCTCATTCTTCAGCAAAGGTACAATAATGTTGAGTTTCAGAGCACAGAGAACAAACGGTGTCCTGACCAAGATTCCCAGCAACATACTACTCAATGTTTCAAGCCGACATGAAATGCAGCAGGGAAAGTGCAGGTACAAGCTGAAAATGATACTGAATGCATGAGATCAACCACTGTGGACTCACCCCGGCTGCCTTATTGTTGACTCATGAGAGGATTCGTACTTTGAAGTATGACAGGCATGATACCGTCAATAACACTCTTGTGAAAATATCAAATGCCGCTTCCTTCAAGTAAGCCCAATAGGACACGCATGGAGCCAATTTCCGACCCTGTGTGACTAAAACAGAATTTCAAAGCCACTCACATGTCTTGCCTCTTGTTTCTTTTTTTCCTTTTGGTTCTACCCTTTCCTAGATAGGAATGAATTTAATCTTTGTGTTACTTTCATCTAGCCAGAAATGTGAGAGTAATTCATCTCAAGATGATAAAGACAATGAGCTTTGTAGAAAAGAGTGAAAATATCTACCATTCTATAAAATTATTTAATCTTCACTCCTCTCAAAAAGTAAGCAGTAAAGTAAAAATCCTAATCACAAAGTATTGCTAACTCAAAGCATACAGGCAATGAGTGAATGTCTTAAAACAAAGTGGGCATGGGCCAGGCATGAGGGTAGGGGGTCAGTTTCTAGACCCACGTCACTCCCTAAGTAGCTGTCACAGGGTAGTTGAGATGAGTGATAGCAAGTGATAGCAGATTGATAGCAGATTGAATTCCAACTCTGACACTAACCAGCTATGAAACCTTGAGCAAATTTCTTAACTTTCCAGTCTCAATTTCTTTACTATAAAATAGGAAGAATGACATAGATTTTAAAAAGACAATACAAGTCAAGTAATTAGCATAGCACTTGGCCCAAAGTTAAGACAAAGTAAATTCTACTACCCTTGTCCATGATCTACATGACCTGGGCAAGAGACTGCACCTCTCTAAGATTCAGTTTCCTTATCTGTAAAATGAAGATGGGGAGCAAACAACTCCATGATTCTAAACTAGAGAGGAAAATACAGAAGTAAATGTCGTGAAATCTTCATTGGTGCTTTGGAGAATGGTCCTCTCCACAAACCTTTAAAGTGCACCTCTCCATACTGCCTAATATGCACCAGTCCATGCTTGGTCAGGGTGTCTTCACAAATCTTGCAGGCAGTGCAGCTAATAAATCTTAGTCTGGAATGAAAGTCCACAGGTATGGGTTCTGTCCAGCAGTCTGGAAATGTAAGTGGGTCTGACACACAAGAAGAAACCCAAAGAGATGAGGTTGTAGAGAGCCAAAGAAACCAAGGGCAGTAATTTAAGCTAATTCTGGTGCTTAGCTCATAAATTGCTCCTTTGTCTCCTCACCCTTGTAACAATGAATGTACTTTTCCCCCGTTATCCTTCCCTGACCTAGGATGAGCCCCTTCGGCTTCTAGTTTCTCCGACTACAGAAGTTAAAACCTAATTTGCTGTATATCTTAGAACACTTCACAATTAATAAAGAAAATCACCAGGAGTCGCTAAGTTCACAATTACATATGTTCATGTTGTACTTTTTGGTTTATTAACTATTTTGGCCTCATTTTGATCTTTAAGGATTTAAGGCCACAGCTAAAGCCATTCATCTTAAGAGATAAGGAAAAAGGCTAAATATATCACACTGTTAAACAGACTACAATTAGCCATGATTTGTTTTGGTATAGGTTTTTTTTTTCTTTTGTAATGCTTTAAAACCTTTCTTAAGTTTCATTTCCAGAGTTTCACTCTACCTGCTACCTCTCAGGTTAAAACACAAACAAACCAAAACGTTTCATATCCACTCTACTTTCATTATTACAAGTCTCAGTCTTTCTCTACTTCCCTCCTGTTCTTCTTATGCAATAAATATATATGATGTACTCTAACTCCAATGTCCCTAAGTTGCTGACTTCACTCATTCAAATAAATATAGAGTGTCGTCAGGATAAAAGACCCTTAGGGAAACAAAATGAATCAGCAAACAAAACCAAAATGTTCTGTTGAAATTTACGTACCAGTAGGTGCGTTATTATTATCTATGTATATATTTATATTTTATAGGCAATAAGTAAGAAACAGTAATTCAGAGAATGTATACTAGGATTGCTGATGAGGTAATAGGAGAGATGTTAAAGGGGGCCATCAGGAAGGCCTCACTGAAAAGATGAGGCATGAACCAAGACTGAAGGCAATTGAGAGCCAAGAGGAAACACAGAAAAACATTCCAGGCAAAGGGACAGAGCAAAGGCCCTGATGTGAGAGCATGTCAGGTGCATTCAAGGAACAGCACTGAAGGATGCCAGTGTGGCTAGAATGAGCTGGCAAGTTGAGTGAGGAAGGCAGGCAGATCACACTGGGCCTCGAAGTCCATTGTAACAACTCCATCCATGGTAAAAATCCACTGTAAAGCTTTTACTTGATATGAAATAAGGAGTCACTGCAGTTTTTGAGCAGAGGAGCCACACATTAAAGTTCATAAAAGGCTCTCACCATGGTTGCCATGTTTGTTTGAGAACAGATTGTAGTGGGCAAGGGTAGAAGCAGGTCTATCAGTTGGGTATCTTAGCTGAGACATGCAGCAGGAGAGGTTTTGAGAAGTGTTTGGATTCTGGATATATTTTGAAGGTTGAGAGCCATTCTTTTCTAGCAGACTGGATATAGGATGTTGGAAAAATTGGGTTGTCAAAGAAGATAGCTGAGCTACAAAGGATGAAATTGTTAGCAATTATTTTGAGGCAAAACCCTAAGTGACACTTTGGCATAGATGTTACAGGCATTCTATCCTGATTTACTTAGTCTCATCAAATTTTAAATTCTCTTTAAGTCCACCCCTCTTTCTCTCCTCCCATAGCAATAATCTAATCAGGAAAGGCCAGTTTATTAAAGATACATGATGTTTCTTCTCAGAGAAACTGTGGCTATGACTATAAAGACAGATACCCTCTCCCAGAAAGCAACCCCAGGACTAGTAAATGTGCAATGGCTTGCTAATCAAGCAACAATGGAAAGTACCCATGTGTCACTACTGGCTGTATGACTATAGCCAAGTCGTTTTTCCTCTCTCTGCCTCATTTTTTGTGTTAAAGTAAGGATAATATTATCCACAGGGTTATTATGAATACTAAACGAGTAAAGAGATATCAAGCAGTTAGAGCAGCATTTGGCACAGAATAAACAATGTATAAGGGCTGCAAATATTACTATCATTGTCGTTAAGTCTTTTTGTTAATTCTCAATCTCAGAAGAATTTTACGAGAAATAATACCTAGGGAGGTGATGAGTCTAATATACATTTCCAAAACCATGAATAATCTAATACTAAGGTACACTTGAGTCCAAAGACAGGGCAAGTTGCTGGTAGGTGTCATGGAAGCCTAACTGCCTTAACTCAGTCCTGAAATATTACAGGACAAATAGTACCCACTGTATGTTTTAGGCAGGGAAAACATGGATTCAAACCTCATATCTCTGTGATTTTAAGAAAATGACCTATCACAGAAGCCCCATGAACTTCTCTGAACCTTTCAATTCTAGTTGTCTAAGATGTCTCTAAGGATAAAGATGGCACTTGAACACATTGGCTTTTGTGATATATTCAAGAATGCTTCAGCTATAGTTTTTAAATGTTTACTAATCATCTATCAATATAATTCAGAAGTTACAATCTATATCTATTTCTATATGCTATTTAACTTAAACAAGTCTGTTCTCTTCTCACAGCTTCTGACACTGAATGAATTTCTACGGAAAATCACCCTGAACAGACTTACCCAGCCAGGAATTCTCAACCCTACCTGCATCTTCGAATTACCTGGAGAACTTTAAACATATTAATGCCAAGGCCCAGTCTTAGATTTCTGGTGTAACTGAAACCAATGCTGAGAACCACAGATAGGTAAATCCTAGAAGTATTATCTATTGAATTTGGCGAGACAGAGAATATTGTTTAAATAGTGAATCAGCCAGTCTTATACAACGCTGATAGGCAAAAACATTTGGAAATAATTTCTCCATATTATGCACGAATATTGGGAAGAGGCTTTATTTTTACATAATGAATTAGGAAAATACAGACAAAAGGAAGATTAATGTTTCTTAGAGCCATGTTGCATACTATTACTGACTATAGAAAGGAAACGGGTGGAGCTGGGAAGGGGAGAGTAATTATAACCAGGTATTTGGCAGTAAGTCTTAGAAGGATTTTGCCAAAGAAAAATAGACTAGTATTGTGTGTTACTTCATTTGAAAGAAATCTCAGTTTTGGTCATCAAGTCAGCTTTGAGAAAACATCTGGAAGACCACCAACTCTTGCTTTATTAGTTCAGGATAGTGTAAGAGACTCTAGGGCAGGTTAAAAAGATTTCTAACCTAAGTTCATACTGTCTTTTTGCCCCAGAACTCAATTCATATGATGATGCTAGTTGAAACCCAGAAATGTTAATTCACTATTTAAACAATATTCTCTGGGATAATGGCTTTCTATAATAAACTCATTCATTCATTTATTCCTTTAAAAAAAACACTTATTAAATATTTACTGTATGCTAGACATACCCTTCAGATGCTTGGACCATACCAGTGATCAAGACAGACCAGACCTTAATATCCTTCCAGATGCCTTTAAATGCATGAATAAAATATAACTGTAGTTCAAAGACATCTAAAGAGATTAAGATATTTTCTAAACTTAAAATATAATGTGGAACCCTAATTTACTAAGTGCCTACTATAAACTAGATGTTCTATTAGTCCCTTTAATATATGGTACTCATTTAATAAACTTGCTGTCCTTGTAGAGATCAAACAATGAGAAAATTCTTTCCTCTAGCAGAGTTTAAATTTCCACACTAGAGGGAATTCTCCATCCTAAAGCTGTCAAGAATGGGACTTATCATAAAGTTGTGTCAATTCATTCACACAAGAAATTTTTTCATCTTAGTTCAACTATATCAACTGGGAAAAGACTTGGGGTTTAAAAAAAGAAAAACCACATTATCACAAGAATATATTTCCAATTTCACATTTTTTTAAGTTGAAATTATGCAAACTGTGTTTCAACCATGATGCAGAAACTACCTATCCATATTAAGCCACATACCTTAAGGATAAATTAGTACTAATGGATCTACTGTGGGACATAAATAAACACACATTACTAAGTGCAGTGATCAGTCCTTTAACTTTATAAACACCAGACCAAACATCACTCAGTTCAGTCAGAAATCTACAGGACTGTAATTCTGCCCCAAGCAAAAACTGGGTGACAACCCAAAGATGTCTCCAAACCATTTTGATACTAATTGAGTTTGTAGTTTCGTTTTGTTTTTTTCAGTTTTCAGGTGAAGCTATTTGACTCCAATCCTGCACACACACAAAAATCCTTTTTTAAGTTTTTAACGGAAATAAGGAACTGCCAATTGGGATCAATTTGTAAGTTTCCGGGGGGAAGCTGATACACAACAACCCTGTTCTCCCAACTCCAGGTAGCGACTAATTCCAAAATGGGATTCACTCCTCCTTTACGCCAGGGATCATCCATTCCCTTCGCCTTCTAAAGGACAAACGAGCTCACCATTCCCGGGATTAACTTGGCTCGTGGATACGTTCACACAGTGCCTGGGACGCAGGCTCTCGGGGCGGGGGCACCCCAGCACTGGCTACTCAAGTCTGGACAAGGGCCAGCTCTTGTCACCTCTCGACCTGCACCCCTCCGCCCCCGTGGTACTCCCGAGCCTCCCGCTGGCAAAGTTTCCCCGTCGCTCGCTCGGGGGTACAAGCCAGGACGCAGCAGGGGGTCTCCGGGACCCCAGAGATCCCGGGGTTACGGGGACCAAGACCCGGTCCTGCCCTGATTACAGAAGCAGGGTAAGAAAGCCACAGCAGCCTCGGTCACACAAACGCTGGGGGTGCAGACAGAGCACGGCGGATGCCGAAGGGCTGTGGGGACTTCAGGAGGAGGCTCGCGAGGCCGCCGCCCCGCGACCCGGACTCGCCCGCGCTCACCGTCGATGTTCTCCCGGTCGCTGATATGCTGCAGGTTGCAGCCCGTGTCCTCGCGGCTCAGGTCCGTGTCGGGCCGGTAGGACTCCAGCCGGGAGTGGGTATTCCTCCGGAGCTTGGGGCTGGACGACACGCAGCACGAGGTAGTGTTGCCCATCTTCGGTGGCCCCCAGACTCCTGCTGCTCTCGCCTTCCTCCCGGTCCCCGGGAGCGGGGCGCGGGCGGGCGCGGGGCGCGGGCGGCGGGGGCGTGGAGGGGAGACCCGCCCGCCCGCCGCCGCGGGAGAGGGCGGAAGCCGCGGCCGGCCCCCGGGTCAGCAGCGGCGGCGGCGGCGGGGCCTCGCCATGGGCGGCGGCGGCGGCGACGAGCGGGCGGCGGCCCCGGCTCCCCCGGTTCCCCTTCGGCCTCCGCACTCGCCCGCCCTAATCCGGCGGGCCTGTCCGCGGCGGAGGAGCGCTCGGGTCCGCGCGACTGCGGCCGCCGAGCCTAGCTCACCCCGCCGCGGCCATGGCGGGCGGCGCCGCGCAGGCCGCCTCCCCCCCCCCCCCCTCAGCGCTTCCCGGTCTGCGCCCGGGTCCCCGGCGGCGGCGGCGGCCTCCGCAAGAGGTTCCGGTTCAAGCCGGGGAGCCGCGTGTCCGTGCGGGGCGGAACGGCGGGCGGGCGTGGGCACGGTTCTCCCCTCGGCGCTGCAAAGCCCGGTGCTGCCCGCGAGGATGCTCGGGCGCCCTCCCCCGCCGTCGGCGCCCGCCCCCGCCGCAGCCCCCGCCCCGCCCCGCCCCGTCGCCGCCTCTTCCCTGTGCCCTGGAAGCAGATCGGCGGCGGAGGAGGCAGGTCCCGTGCCAGCGCGGCCCCGCGCAGAGTGGGGGGTCGGGACCGGGGGTCGCGCTTCACGCAGGCAGGCTTGGAAACCACAGACCGCGCGGTTGGAAGCTCAGCGTCTCGATGCCCTTCCTCTCCCGCTCTCCGCGTCCTCCACCTCTCCCGGGCCTAACGCTGGCACAAGAGGTGTGTGCGGCGGCCCTGCGCCGCTCGGGGGCCGGCGGGGTCCCCCGGGGAATGCAGAGGGGCCGGCGCGGCGGGGGCGCAGCCGAGAAGTCTGAGGGAGGGCTGGGAGCACACGGAGTGTGGGGATGCGGCCGCCTCCCTGGTTTGCGCGGGGGCTGTGTTTAGCTCACACCGGGGAGGGGGGTGGAGAAGGGGTTCTTTTATTTTGAAAGTATTTAAAAGGAGACTGGTCCTTGATTTGGGACTTCTCGCTTCTATTTTCAGTTTTGCGGGGACTTGATGGTGATCTTGTTTTAAGCTGTGAGATAAAGCTGGGGGATCCCTGGGCTACATTAATGTCGAATTAGCTGCAGTGTTTTGAGTTTCTAGGAAATTAGTGCGAAGTAGAGATAGATAACTTAACATCAGTTCTCCTTTGCTTTTTAGTGCTGTGCGGTTTTGTCTTGCTGAGACCAGCCTGACCTGAAACATGTTAGCTAAGATAAAAGTATGTGAAAGTGCCTGGCTCACGTGAGATGTTCAGTAAATCATGGGGCTCCATTCCCTCCCAGCACCCCAGAATGACTTTCTTGCCTAAAGTGGCAGAAATAACCTTTCCACTCTTTTTCCAAATAATCAATGAAGGAGTCATGAGAAGATTCAGGGGAAAGATGATTTTGAACACAAAAGACATGGTGCAATGCTCTTAATTTTGTATCTGAGGAAACCGAAGTCGAGAAAGTTGAAGTGCCTTGATTGGCCCAAGGTCCCAGTACAAGTTAGTGACAGATGGAAATACTAAAAAGGAAGAAAAGGAATAAGGAAACTTAATACTTATATAGCATTAGCAACGTGTGGACAACTTGCCTGAGGGGTTATAAACACTTATTTCATTTAATTCTTGATATCTAGGCGTTTTTTTTTAAACCTCTGCTGTCTCTCTGTCTTGCACTCATGTTTATACATTTATTAGTCAATAATCAAAAAAACTCATGCTCTGAGCTAGATTAATGCCATTTGTTGCAATAAGTGGCAGATGTCCTTGGAAAATAAATGGCAGCAAATTGCTGATGTTGACAAGATGAGAAAGGACATGTAAAAGGACGTTCCAAAGAATTGCAGCCCTGAAAAGGTGGGTAAATATCAACAAGACAAAATAATACTCTATGTTAAGGCAGTTTTGACCTTATTGCTTCCCAAGAAAGTTTGAATGGGACATAACTGCAAGTCAGTGAATGTGTATATTCACATGTTCAAGGCGACAGTATATGGTTAAGATGGATAAAAACTGGGACAGGGATTATCATATGGTCTGTTCTGATTGCTGTTTTGTAATTGGGCCACTATAAGCATCCAAATACTGAACCATAGGTGTATGGCATATACACTTAGGCATATTAAATAATCTTCATTTGATTGTGGAATTTACAATATTGTATCAATGATAGGCTTTGAAGGGTTTAAGAGGAGAGGCAGAATAGCTGTCTGCAAGCTTCCTGTGCTGGCGGGTCATCAGGCAGTGTTAACTAAAAAGAGCATCTGGAGGTGAGGAAAGACAGGACTGGGGGTCAGGGTAGCCACAGACTCTTGCCAAAAGATGGACAGCTGTTGGTCTGCAGGGGTTTTTCTGTCCCCCATCTTCCCCAGTCCCCCTTTGACACTCCTGCCATGTTCCCTTTAGGAATGCATCTGTTGGACTTGCACAAAAGTGGGACTTTTGGTCAACAGGCCCAGGACTAGTGCTAAAGCCTCATCAGTGACCTTCCTGAGTGTCGCACACCCCCCCCCAACACACACACACACACACTTTAAACTCCTCCGAGCAAAGACACCACCTCTTTGAAGCGGTGACACTTTTGGAGAGCTTGCAGAAGCAGTGATGCCAAATGAAAATGAAATGTGTTATTTATTAAATACCTGCTAGAAGCCATGCTATGTACTAAGAATTTTTTTACATCTAAGCCTATGCTGTTTCCCACATTTTATGAATAAAGACACTTTAATACTGATAATTAAACCTAAGATCAGACTACTGAAAAAGGACTAAGTGGAGATATTAACCTTGGTTCTGACTGCTAAGTCCATAAGGTCCCCCCTCAGCTGTATCACCCAAACACCTCCTGCCCCCACCTTCAGGTATCACTGAACAGGAAGGGAACAAAGGCAGATTAGAGTAATGAGAGAAGAAATCTGCAAAAGTTTTGAGTGGAAAAGAGATTCTTGTGTTGCTTCTCTCCTTTATTCTCTTTTTGAAGGAGGCTTGCATTGACTGTTTAGGACTAGTTCTAGACTTGAAGAAGAGAGGGGATCTTATTTCTGTGGGCCCCACCCTTCTGACGAGAGTAAGTAGATAGGCAGGAAGGTTGAAGAGAAGCGTATGCAGAAATGTGCATTTGGCCAGTGTCTTTGACATTGCATCACTTGGGAATCTAAATGCAAGGACACTTCGTCAGTAGAGTAAATCTAGCCCAGGATTGGGACCAGAGGGAGAGAGGAAAGGTGAGCACTGCAACCCAAGGCCCATATCCTCAAATCATTCAGCCTTTTCTTTTGTTCTTTCTCTTGAGAGAACATCAACCTAGATATACTCATAACCCACCCTGCTCTTTAAGTAGAAAGAATCATTTGGGTATTTTTTTCCTTCACCTTTCTCTGTAATTACTATTTAAGATTTTGGTCATTGTGGGACACCTGGGTGGCTCAGTTGGTTAAGCATCTGCCTTCAGCTCAGGTCATGATCCCAAGGTCCTGGGATTGAGTCCCACAATGGGCTCTTTGCTCAGCACAGAACCTGCTTCTCCCTCTGCCGGCTGCTCCCCCTGTTTGTGTGCTGTCTGTCTGTCTCTCTCTCTCTGGCATGTAAATAAATAATCTTAAAAAAGAGTTTGGGTTGGGGCGCCTGGGTGGCTCAGTGGGTTAAGCCGCTGCCTTCGGCTCAGGTCATGGTCTCAGGGTCCTGGGATCAAGTCCCACATCGGGCTCTCTGCTCAGCGGCGAGCCTGCTTCCCTCTCTCTCTCTCTCTGCCTGCCTCTCTGTCTACTTGTGATCTCTCTATGTCAAATAAATAAATAAAATCTTTAAAAAAAAAAAAAGAGTTTGGGTCATTGTGAAGAGGTGAGTATGGAAACTCAGGTGAACAACCTAAGTCATTGCTCTTCAAATTTTCTTTTTAGCAGTAGGAGCTTTTTTTTTTTTTAAACAAAATTTTCAGTGGAACCACAAACATATGATTGATATTAGTATTAACCTATAAGATTATAAAAAGCAGGCTATTAAGAAAAAGCTACCTTGGGGCGCCTGGGTGGCTTAGTGGGTTAAAGCCTCTGCCTTCGGCTCAGGTCATGATCTCAGGGTCCTGGGATCGAGCCCCGCATCTGGCTCTCTGCTCCGCAGGGAGCCTGCTTCCTCCTCTCTCTCTGCCTGCCTCTCTGCCTGCTTGTGATTCCTCTCTGTCAAATAAATAAAATATTTAAAAAAAAAAAAGAAAGAAAAAGCTACCTTAATTGAATCAGGTAGACCATAATTATGGTCTTACTTCAGTCACACTTATATCCATGAAATATGAATCACCCCCTAGAATACAGAAAACACTGATCCAGGTTAACCCAGAGCCTGGACTTTTGGTCAAAAGAAGAAAAATGGATAGAGTCTTAGGAAAAAAACCTTCCCAGAGTATACCTGCCCTTTTCTTATCACCTGGTAACGAGTTTCCTGTGTTAGTTACTCAACATTTGTAAGGCAGTAATGGAAAAACCAAGACCCTTTGTTGTACCACCAGTGTTCTTCCTGTCAACATCTTATTTTCCAGGGACCTCCCCTCCAGATAAGGTCTCCATCTAGTACTTGAAGCTAGGCAGTGTAAAATATGAACAGCTATTGGGGAAGTCTTTCCTTTGATAGCCACTTGACCTTGACCAATGTAAGTGATTCATTTATTGAAAAAACATTTCTTAAAAGTATACTGAGCTAGGCACCTTAGGGATACAAGAATGAATAAGATTTAGTTCTTACCCTTGAGAAACTCATCATCTGGTAAGGTAAACAGTTAAAGATCTGGTGTAGAATATGTCCAGCAATGTGAATGATTGTAGTCAATTAGCAGTAAAGTCTGAAGACTACCAAGACTGCTACCTATAATTAAAAAGCTTTCTTGCCTGTAGTTAGATCTAAAATTCTGCTATGGGAGATTTACTCCTGTGAAGTAAAGAATTTTTTTTTTTAGATATTTATTTGACAGAGATTACAAGTAGGGAGAGAGATAGGCAGGGTGGGGCGGGGGGGAGTGGGAAACAGGCTCCCGACTGAGCAGAGAGCCTGATGCAGGGCTTGATCCCAGGAGGGATCCCTGAGCTGAAGGCAGAGGCTTTAACCCACTGACCCATCCAGGTGCCCCTGAAGTAAAGAATTATATCCAGAGATTGTAGAATGAAACTTCCCACCATCAGTTAAAGATGGCTAGTAGATTTAAACACTGATGCTAAGTCCCTTGGAATAGAGTAACTGCCAGGAACAATGTGTTAAGTGGGATTCTTAAGGTCATACTCCAGCCCAACAGAAAAGAATGCTGCCATAAGGAAAGGAGGATGAGGAGAAGATAGCACTGGTGCCATGAGTAAAACTTTTGTTTATGAAACAAATACTGAAGCTAGGGACAGCCATGGTCTCTGAGTTTCTGGGCAGAGGCCCACTTGGAAGCTGATTTACTATCATGTGACTGAGAATTCACCTCCTGTCCCCAGGCTAACCAGCCTTAAGTAGTCTAATCTCTCTCTTGCTCTTACCAAACTCTTACCTGCTTTATCATACCTCCATGCTGACCAACAAGAGATACGGTAAAGGTATGTGCAGTCTCCAAGAACTAGGTTGTACTTTTGATAAGGCAAATCCCAGCATCTCACAGCATCAGACTGGGAGAGGCTGTTACTTCTCTAACCCATGTCAGTCCCCCCATCTTCCCTTTTATGGACCCCTCCATTTTTGTGAGGACCTCGGAGATGATAGCTGGCCATGTGACTAAGTTTGGCCAATGATTTGTGAGTGGCATCTTACAAGAAAACTCTCCAAAGGTGTTTCCTCTTCTCTGCTTCTTGGAATGTGGACATGATGGCTGGAATTCTAGTGCATACTTTGGAATACCAGCTGACCTTGCAGATGAAAGCCATGAACTAAGATATGTCCCCATATGCTTGTTTTACATGAAAGAAATAAATTATGTTGTATAAGCCACAGTTATTTTGAATTCCCAGGTAGTATGCAGCCAAATCTGATCCTGATTTGGCAAGGATTTTATATTATCCTTTGATACAGTCCTGTGTCTCTGTGTCAGCAGTTTTCACTGATTGGCCCTGAGATAATGGGGACTCTGACTAGAACGGTGCAGTCATCTTAAATACTTGGCTCTCCATAGCAAAATCGAGGTTGGAATGGGAAAATGCAGTAGGCAGGTTTTGGAGTCAAGATTAGATTTTGTGGCAAAAAGAAGTTGTTTCTCCAAAGACAGGTTAGTCCCCATGGAAATTAAAAGAAGTAAATGCCTGATGTATTACTTTAATATAGTGCTCCTTCAGCATTCCCAGAACTGGAACCAAAGGTTCCTGTGAGCAGGAAACTCTAGGAACACACTGTGGTATATATGCTGAACATCCAGCTGACCCAGGAAATTGACTCTTTCCTGTCAAAAAGGACTTCTCTTCATGACTCCTCCATTGACTACTTGGGAAAAGGGTAGAAAGTTGGTTTCTGCCACCTTGTATTCTTCCGAACATAGGCAAGATGTCTTTCTAGTCTACGATGGCTGGTATTGGGGGCATTGGAGGGGATTTACTGAACGTCTACCATGAGCCAGACACTTTGACATACATATCTTTATGTTAGTTAACTGACCTCAGTTCAGACACTGTTCCCAACATGACAAAACCCAGCAGCATTTTAAAAGTAAAATAAGAATAGTTGATGAGTTGTGTTAACTTACTGCCTCTTCCTCACATTTTTAATCTCCAAGGAACTCCAAATACTCTACAGCTATAACACAACATTCAAACAGCCCTGGGGTCCCTAGGGGCACCTAGGTCGATCCTACTGAAGTGGGCAATCCTGTCACTTCTCTTAAGATTTGTCAATAGCTTCTCACTACCTATAGAATAGAAACTGCACTCTGCCTGGCATTCAAGCCACCACCTTTACTCCAGCTGATCAGAACTGCTCAGAACTCACTATCAGGCCTGCCATTCCTGTCTCGCTTTACTTGTGTGACTCCATCACCTAAACACCCTTCCTACTCTGCTGCCCACCTCCATGTTTTTAATCCTCAGCCTTCAAGGCCCAGCACACTTTTTTCTTAGTCCCTCTGCTGGAATCATAAACTCATAGGTTTTATCTAAAACCACTCATCTCTTCCTACTTGTTTCTATGCATTAATTTGTTTTATCTTGCCTACTAATCTCTACGCTCTGAAAGGGCACCCTCTGTGCTTCCCTGCTTGTTCTTTGTGGCCCTTTACACAGTGCCTGGCATGTGGGATGTGCTTAAGGACTGTTACCTGAGTACCAGGCTCGGCAAGTACCTGAACACACTCCCTCCCTTTTTAATCCCTGTGTCTCTCCGTTCTTTCTTCTCAACAGGGGAGGAGCAGACCGAACCGAGAAGCGGGTTGTTAGTGATGAATGTACAAAGTCTTCACTGATAATTCCCTTTTATTATATGGCGAAATATTAGAGGAAATATGTCTTGCATTGTGAGGCTCTTGAGACTGAGATATATAGGCAATAAAGTGTTTATTACCCTTTCTGCCTTTTCGTGAATGAATTGACCAGGAAACAGCCCTTATGAAATGGAGTTGTGCTTTCAGAGCCTAGTTCTGACTGTATTAGAAAGAAACGTATCGTTCATTAACTTGTTTACTTCAGAAAGAGAAGTTGGAATCCCAGAGCTTAGGTTGCCACGCTTCGTGGTTTTTTTTTTTTTAAACCTGAAAGCACCCAATTCCAGAAGAAAAAAAGGTAATACGCAGTATGTGTGTGCATGTGCGTGCAAGCAGCAGGTACACACTCAAAAGCCACATCCATCCAGTTGACGTATTTTGCCAGTTTGTCCAAGTCAGTGAAGGGGAAGATTGCCCATGTTGGTAGACGTTTTTTAATGCCACCACTGGGGAGGGAAGGCCCCTCTGTCTAGTGGGTAGGAGCAAGAGATGCTGCTGAACATCCTATACCAGGACGGTTCCTACAGCAAGAGATGTATAGCCCAAAATGGCAGCTGTGCCGAGGTTGAAAAGTCCTGTCTAAATTGGCCAGTTAGTGGGACGACTGGGTGGCTCGGTGGGTTAAGCCTCTGCCTTTGGCTCAGGTCATGATCCCAGAGTCCTGGGATTGAGTCCCACATCAGGCTTCTTGCTCAGCAGGGAGCCTGCTTCTCTCTCTGCCTCTGCCTGCCTCTCTGCCTGCTTGTGCCTGCGCGCTCTCTCTCTCTGACAAATAAGTAAGATCTTTTTAATAAATAAATAAATAAATTGGCCAGTTATTTACTGCACAAATATTACTGATTCTTTCCATGAGGAGGTACACATCCTTACACTTTTCATAGCACCTGAAAGAAAGCAACAGTTCATTATCTAGTTTAGCTTCCCACTCAAAAGACAAAGATAGGTTGTTAATTTCAAAACACTTCTTAAGATGAATGTCTATAGGAGGGCTTTTAAACAGTCATTCTGGTTCCAGTTTTCCCACATCACTCTAGGAAGTTATATATGTGAGCCTGGAAGTCCACCCAGTTGCAGATCAGCAGGCCTGTAACAGAGTTTTTTTTTTTCTTAAATGAGAAAAAAATCTAAGAGCTTAAAATGAAAACAGCCTTTGAGAACATTGTTGAGTGAATGTGCAAGGCACACAAAACACCACTGGATTTATTCTAAAGTCAAAGGTAGTGACATTTCCTTCCTATTGGCCCTCATTCTATATTTTGTTAAGATATTCCCTTTATTGAGGGAGACAGGATTTCCTTTGACCATTTGATCATTTGCCAATTTTTTTCTTTTACAATAATGTGATTATACTATATATAAAATTTGATGGCCTCCGTTTTTTTCTTAGAGTGTCTGAAGTACTTTCCCAAACCAGTGAACATTTTTTTAAAAAGCTATCACAACTGGGGATGCCTGGGTGGCACAATCTGTTAAGTATCCAACTCTTGGTTTCAGCTGAGGTCATAATCTCAAGGACCCTGGGATCGGGCCTGTGTCAGGCTTCTCGCTTAGTGTGGAGTCTGCTTGAGACTTTCTCTCCCGTTCCCCCTGCCACTCCCCGCCCCAACTGCTTACGCACTTTCTCTAAAATAAATAACTCTTTTTTTTTTTTTAAGATTTTATTTATTTATTTGACAGACAGAGATCACAAGCAGGCAGAGAGAGAGGAGAAAGCAGGCTTCCCGCAGAGCAGAGAGCCCGATGGGGGGCTCGATCCCAGGACCCTGGGATCATGACCTGAGCTGAAGGCAGAGGCTTTAACCCACTGAGCTACCCAGGTGCCCCTAAAATAAATAACTCTTTTTAAAAAACTATCACGACTGCAAAATATATGCTATAGAAGTGCCATAATTTATTTAACATTCCACAATCACTGGACATTTCATTGGTTTCTTTTCAGTATAATAAAAGACCATTCTGAGGTATGCATTTTTATATACTGATGTTTTTTCTGCATCTGCTTATTTCCATAAAAGGAATTAGGCTGAGTCATTTTGACCAGATAGGAACATCTTTTTTTATTATTATTATTAAAGATTTTATTTATTTATTTATTTATTTGACAGAGAGAGACAAAGCGAGAGAGGGAACACAAGCAGGGGGAGTGGGAGGAGAAGCAGGCTTCCAGCTGAGCAGGGAGCCCGACGCAGGGCCTGATCGCAGGACCCCATGATCATGACCTGAGCCAAAGGCCTGAGCCAAAGGCAGATGCTTAAACGACTAAGCCACCCAGGCACCCCCAGATAGAAACATCTTAAAATCTCTAGATAAGTGTTGCCATATAATATTTTAGAGGGTTCATACCATTTTGTACAAATAATTGTTTACTTTCTGGAGCAAGCTCAGAAAGGAACTTCTGGCCTTTCTGATGAGTTTCATTGCCTCTAACATTTTATACACACCTATTTCACAGGATTTATTAATATGTGTTATTTTTTACCTACATTTCACCAAGTAAATTCTGAAGTGGAAAGCAAAACTTGTCTTATTTTTTGTAGCCCCGGTACTGTGAACAGTAATGTCTAACAGACACTCCATTCCTAAGAACAGCAACACCTGGCAGGCATCAAGGCACTGTCAGGTAAATCCCAAGAAGCAGTACTTGTCTCAATCTTAGTTTCCCAGTGATGGACCAAAATGGTTTTGCATCTCTTAACAAAGGAAAGCTGCATGCAATTAGAGAGCTGTGTTCTAAATCCAGCCCTGACAATTCTTCAGCATGTTGTTTTTCCAAGATGAGACTTTTCCTTCAGTCCAGCAGGTGAACTTATATTTGATATTACCTACAATATTTCCTCATGATAATATCACCTTACCCCAAGACCTTCAAGAGCCTACAGAATGACTACATGACTATCAGAAACCTCATAGAAACTTCTTCCTTTTGCTTAGTTATAATCCTTCTGCATTTCCTGGGGACTTTACCTTGGCACAGTGCATGATGCTGAGTTTTAATGAATGTCAAACAGTCACTGTTTGGGTAAATGCCAAGAAAAACAATGAGTGATACAAAAAAAGCAGTGAAAATCTGTACCTTCTGCCTTTATCCCAGCTCCACATCTGCACATTTTATCATCAGCCCCAAGAACTGGGGTCTTCTGTTTGAAAATGAGCTGAGTTCCATAACTTCCAAAGACTTCTTGCTGTCATATTAGGCTGGAGAGAAGCTGTTCAAAGCAGGCACCTCCCTTAGTAGTGTGGCCTGAAGATGCACAGGCCCCCCTTGTTTGGTGATGATGCCCTCACTGCCTAACAGGATGCTTGAAATTCCCAGCTGGCCGCCTTTGGGAATAAGGCCTTAAAATCACATTTTGCCTTTGATAAGTAATATCCGGAGTATTCCACATTAAAATGTTACTGTTCTCTAATAGCCCACATGTAACCAGTTAGTATATCTGATTAGCCAGAAGGATCACTCCTCAAGGCACAAAAGCAGTGGTAATACAGGGCTGTATCTTCATTCATAAAACTCTGAGAGGCTAGAGAAAAGGCAGGAGAGAACAAAACCCACTTTTAGTGGGGGCTCAGCCAGGAGCCACTGTGGAGAGGGTCTGGGAGTACTCAGAGGAAACATGGGAGTGAGGGAATACACAGGCGACAGTGGGTCAGGTGAAAATAAAATCAGTGCAGAGAAGACTCAGCTATAGGACCCCCATGACCTTAACCTGCTCCCAGAATGTATAGGTCACAACTTTGCTTTGGGACACTTCTGTATATAAGTGCTAAACAGAAGACGGGAACAAGATTTAGGTTTCCCATCTCCCATACTCTTAAGATGCACATGGTAACATTGTGAATGGAGTAGAAAAAGACTTTCCGTCTCAGGAAATAAGAAATACTTCCACGCTTATTAACAATTTTCTCCACTCACAAGTCTATAGAACTGATTAAAAAATATTTGAAAGGAGTATTAACATTCATAGATATTAAGTTATTTGGGTAAAATATACTAAATATTTCCATTTAATTTATAATACTGAAAAACTCAACGTGGCCTAAATGCCCTTGAAACAAAGACTAGTTAAGTAAATTCTACTCTATACGATGGAACCTATAAAGTCATAAAAATAAAGATATATATACAGGTATACTTATTATTCTAGAAAGCCATGAAATGTTGAGGAGAAAAAGCAGATTACATATGTGAGTGTATCATTTGATCCTATTCATGAAAAATGATATATCCCTATAAATATGCATGCAAAGGGACGTGTTTAGAGATATTCACAAATAGATTGTGTTAACGATGATAACCATTAAAATCAAAACCTATAGTTGATTTTGTTTTCCTCTGTTCTTTTTCTTTTTTACTTTAAACCTGTATCTTTTCCAAAAGCCATAATGCATTTCCTTGCTGAATCCTTTACCTCAAATGCTTTTCTTCCGCTGCTAGCCTTCATCTAAAACTATTGCCTGCTAAGACGAGCAAGGACTGTGAAGTAGAATCCATGCAAATGCATAGAGTGGCGTCCCCACTGGAGGACATCTCATCCATGGCCGTAAGATCAGGAGACAAAGGGAAGTAGAGGTTCTGATGCAGGAAAGTGCAACCTGGATATTTGGCATTCTGTATAGAATTCTAGCTCTTCGACTAACAGGCATCAGTTGTTACCATGTCTTGCCTTTGGGCACTGAACATGTTATCCTCCATTTTATTTAACTTACTGTAAAATGATATTAGCTATGCTGCTACTTAAGCTATCTTCTGTCCACTTAGTTTCTGTCTTTTGAGGGCTATGCCCCCTCACTACCCCATCCCATCCCTCACCCCAGGAATGTACTCTGAGTGGCAGAGTAGAGGGAACTGTGTATGTTGAATCTATCGGTACCTTTTAATTATTAAGATGTTTTAAAAGTCAGGGGCGCCTGGATGGCTCCGTTGGTTAAGCAGCTACCTTCAGCTCAGGTCATGATCCCAGGGTCCTGGGATCGAGCCCCGCATCAGGCTCCCTGCTTGGTGGGGAGCCTGCTTCTCCCTCCCCCTCTGCCTGCCGCTCCCCCTGCTTGCTTCCACCCTCTCTCTCTCTGTCAAAGAAATAAAATCTTTAATTTAAATCACATGTCTATAGAACTGATTAAAAAATATTTGAAAGGAGTATTAACATTCATAGATATTAAGTTATTTGGGTAAAATATGCTAAATATTTCCATTTAATTTATAATACTGAAAAACTCAACGCGGCCTAAATGCCCTTGACAACAAAGACTAGTTAAGTAAATTCTACTGTATACAATGGAACCTATGAAGTCATAAAAATAAAGATGTATATACATCTATACTTATTATTCTAGAAAGCCTAGAAAAAAAAAAAGACATTTTAAAAGGCAAATCTCCAAAATGCAGACCATTGTCTTCTCCACTAAAAAGTATTTGACAAAGGTCAAAACTTCAAAGATAATAGAAATTAAAGATATTTGATATGTCAAAGGAGAGTGAAAACATATTAACCCTCGAACCCAGCAAACGATGCTCAGTCCCTTTAGGAAGTCTCCATTTAGAAAGAGAACCCTAGCAAGTGTCCTAAATTAGGTGATGAGAGTCTCACAGTACCTGCTTTGTGAAACCAGACCCAGCCTTGTGACTGCCCACTCCAAAATCCAGGTCTCCTGCTCCTCTTTTAATGCTTTCTCCTCTACATCATCCACCCTCAAGAAAATTACAGCAGCTGAGCTCTGTAAATTAAACAGATTAATCAATCAACATTAATCTGTAACAGTTCTGTGGAATTACTAAGAATTGAGCTTATTTTTATTTTGATTTGTAACAAAAAGCCCTGTACAACAAAGTAGTTGAATAAATCCCAATTCAATTAATCAGTACAGCAAAATGACACCAACAAGTACTTGGCTGTCTACTGTGGTCTCAGGGAGCTGAAGAACTAGGTGGAAAGAGTGCAAACATGGAAGAATTGAACTGCCATAAAAGCAATACACCAAGTAATTGCCCTAAGACCTGGGAGAGGGAACCATCACTTCAGGCTTTGGTGGCCTTTAGGGGTTCAATGGAAGACTCATATTTATTCAGAACCAAAAATCCAAAAGTCCAGTAAGGAATTATTTTTTTAATGGAATATTAGGCTGCATTTAACAACGGACTTTATAAAGAATATCTTGTTATAATTCTAAATCTCTGAATAACAGTTACTTGGACACACTCGAATATAATCAACATTCTTTTTTCTTTTTTTTTTTAAGATTTTTATTTATTTATTTGACAGACAGAGATCACAAGTAGACAGAGAAACAGTCAGAGAGAGGAGGAAGCAGGCTCCCTGCCAAGCAGAGAGCCAGATGCGGGACTCGATCCCAGGACCCTGAGATCATGAGCTGAGCCGAAGGCAGAGGCTTAACCCACTGAGCCACCCAGGCGCCCTATAATCAACATTCTTAAAGCTACATGAAGACGTCTGCGATCAGCCAGCCCCACTCACAGAAGCCCTAAGAGATTTACATCTACATGTCAACATCGTATAAAAATATGAAGAATTAGTGAGCTATATAAATAACAAATTATCTACATATGTTTTTTCTCAAAATACAGCATTGACATTTTTTGCTATCCTAGTTCCATCAAGATGACCAGAACGGTCTCAGAGAAGCAGAAATAGAATTCGATTTGAGCTAAGAAAATTCAAACCTGATTATATTGATAATGCCTTTTATTTCCCTTCCATTTTTTAAAAATCAATTTTAATGAGGTGTAGTTTACATAAAACCAAATACTTCCATTTCAATTGTCAAAACAGTTCATTGAGTTTTAAGAATTTTAGCATACCGGTATAACCACCACCACAAGATCTAGAACATTTTTGTTACCTGCCAAATTCCCAAAATCGAGGTCAGTACTCCCCACCCCCACACGACCCCTCATCAGTTTTCTGTCACTGTGAATCAGATTTGTCTTTTCTAAAGTTTCATAAAACTGTAATGATACAGGATGTGTAATACCCCGGTGTAAGGCTTTTTTTAAGATTCAAATGTGTTGTTGCATTTTTGACTAGTCAAATTTATGACTAGTTCTGTTTATTGCTAATTAGCGTTGCCATGTATGAATATTCCACATTTGTTTATATACCACAAATAATGATGGACATTTAGGTTGTTTCTAGTTTTTGTCTATTATAAATAAAGTCGTTATGGACATTCATGTACGAGTCGTTGTGTGGAAATTTATTTTCTTTTCTCTTAGGTAAATAATGTAGAAATAAGACTGCTGGTTTTTACGGTAAGTATATGTTTAACTTTATAAGTAATAACCACTTTTCTGAAGTACTGGTATTGTTTTACACTACCATCAATAATGTATGAGATTTGTAATTGCTCCAGATTCTTAATATAATCACTGTGGTTTTACTTTTTTTTTTTACCCCTTTAAGTATGGGCATGGAATGCAACATGGGTCTTGAACTCATGACCCTGATGTCAAGACCTGAGCTGACATCAAGAGCTGGACAGTTAACTGACTGAGCCACCCAAGCACCCTCATTGTAGTTTTACTTTGAATTTCCCTGGTTAATGATGCTGACACATTTTTGTATGTCCATTAATATATCTTACAAAGTGTCTTTTCAAGTTTTTTGCCCAATTTAATGGGGTTGTTTATCTTACTGAGTTGTAGTAGTTCTTTATATATTCTGGATACAATTCCTTTGTCAGGTATGTGTTTTGGGAATATTTTCTTCCATTGGGTGGCTTGTGGGTTTTTTTGTTTGTTTGTTTGTTTGTTTGTTTTTTAGTATTATCCTTTGAAGAGCATAAGTTCTAACTGTAGAAGTCTGATTTATTGGTAGCTTGATATCAATAGCTTATCTCTCATTGTTTATGCCTTAAGAAACCTTCTACTACCTCCAGTTCATATAGATTTGCTTCTATGTTTTATTTTAGAAATTGTAAGTTTTACCCATTAAGCTTAGGTATATGATCCAATTAGAGATTAATTTTGTATATGGAATATGCTAAGGATCAAGGTTCATTTTTTTTTCATGTGATTATCCAGTCGTTCCTATACCATTTGTTGGATAGACTATATTTTCCCCCTTTGAATTACTGTGGCCCTTTGTCAAAAATTATTTGACCATATATGGGTAGGTCCATTCCAGGATCTACCTGACCCCTATGTTTATCCTGTAGTATAGTAAGGGAGCTTTGTGATCCATCTTGAAATCTGATAGTTGAAGTGTTTCTGACCAGAATCATTTTGACTATTCTAGATCTTTTTTGTTTTTATATAAAAATTTTAGAATAAGTTATAAAATTACCTGCTGGGATTTTGATTGGGATTGCACTGAGCTATGTAACAATGGAGGGGGGTACTGACTCACAATATTTATTCTTCAGTTGAGAAACTTGTACATCTCCATTTATTTAGTTCTTCTTTACTTTTGTTTGGCAATTTTTGTAGTTTATTGTTGTTTTAAGTGGTAAAGACCTTGCACATGCTGTGTTAAATTTATCCCTAAGTAGTTCATCTTTCGATACTACAGTAAGTGGTATTTTTATTTCAACTTCCAAATGCTCATTGCTGGTATATTAGAAAGACTAGATTTTTGTATATATAACCTTATATATGCTAAATTCCATTCTTCTATTTGACTTTTTATAGATTACTTAAATTTTTCTACATATACAATCATGTCATCTGCAAAAAAGGCAGTTTTACTTCTTTCAGTCTGTATTCCTTTTATTTTTTTCTTACCTATTGTACTAGCTAGGACCTTCAATACAATGCTGATTCGAGACCTTGACAGCATTATCCTTACTTTATTTTCAGTCCTGGTGAAAGCATTCACCCTAACAGATGATGTTAAGAGGCATGGGCATTTCTAGTTTGCTTTTTAAGAGGTTTTTGTATTATGAATGGGTATTGAATTTTATTAAATATTTTTGTGTATCACATAGGAAGATCATCTGGTTTTCTCCTTAATTCTGTTAATGTGGCAGTTACATTGAATTTTTTTTTCAAATATTAAGGCAACCTCAGGGCACCTGGGTGGCTCAGTGGGTTAAAGCCTCTGCCTTCGGCTCAGGTCATGATCTCAGGGTCCTGGGATCGAGCCCTGCATCAGGCTCTTTGCTCACCATGGAGCCTGCTTCCCCCTCTCCCTCTGCCTGCCTCTCTGGCTACTTGTGATCTCTCTATCAAATAAATAAAATCTTTTTTAAAAAAATAAAACAACCTTGGGGCACCTGGGTGGTTCAGTCAGTTAAGTGTCAGGCGCTTGATTTTGGCTCAGGTCATGGTCTCAGGGTCATGAGATGGAGCCCTGCATCAGGCTCTACACTGGGCCTGGAGTCTGCTTAAGATTCTATTCCTCTCCCTCAGTCCTCGCCCTGTTCATGCTCTTGCTCTCTCAAATAAATAAATAAATCTTTTAGGAAAAATATTAAAGCAGGGGCTCCTGGGTGGCTCAGTGGGTTAAGCCTCTGCCTTTAGCTCAGGTCATGATCTCAGGGTCCTGATATCAAGCCCCGCATCCAGCTCTCTGCTCAGCAGGGAGTCTGCTTCCCTCTCATTCTCTGCCTGCCTTTCTGCCTACTTGTGACCTCTGTCAAATAAATAAAATCTTTATAAAAAAAAAGGAAAAGATAAATATTAAAGCAACCTTGCATTATTGGGGGAAAAAAAATCTCACTTGATCATAATGCATTATCCTTTTTATATATTCCTAGATTCAATTTGCTAAAATTCACTAAGAATTTCTGCATCTTTTTTTTTTTAAGATTTTATTTATTCATTTGACAGAGAGAGATCACAAGTAGGCAGAGAGGCAGGCAGAGAGAGAGAGAAGGAAGCAGGCTCCCTGCCAAGCAGAGAGCCTGATGCGGGACTCGATCCCAGGACCCTGGGATCATGACCTGAGCCGAAGGCAGAGGCTTAAACCACTGAGCCACCCAGGTGCCCCAGGAATTTCTGCATCTTTTAATGAGCTGTATCAGTTACTAGTTTTCTTGTACTGTCATTGTCTGGGCTCAAAAAAAGAAATGGAGAAATGTTCTATTTTTGGAATGAGTTTGCATGCAATTGGTATTATTTCTCTTTAAATGTTTGGTAGAATTTACTAGCGAATCCATCTGGGCCTGGAGTTTTCTTTGTGGGAAGCTTTTAATTAATAATTAAATCTCTTTGGTATATATATATATATATATATATATATATATATATATGGCTACTCAGATTTTCTGGGTTTTTTTGAGTCACTATTGCTAATCTATGACTTCCAAAGAATTTGTCCTCCTCATCTGTGTTGTTATATTTATTTCCATAGTTTTAATATTCCTTTTTTAATTTTTAATGTAATTTTTTATTATTTTTTTTAAGATTTTACTTATTTATTTGACAGACAGATCACAAGTAGGCAGAGAGAGAGAGGGAAAGCAGGCTCCCCGTTGAGCAGAGAGCCTGATGTGGGGCTCGATCCTGGGACCCTGGGATCATGACCTGAGCCGAAGGCAGAGGCTTTAACCCACTGAGTCACCCAGGCGCCCCTATTTTCATTTTTTTAATGGTTACAAGATCTGTGGTAATGTCCTTTTTTTTTTTAATTCTGCTGATGGTTATTTTTCCTTATCTCCCCCCACCACCTGGTCTCACTAGAAGTTTATCAATTTTGTCATTTTCCAAAGCTTATAAGGTTTTAGTGATTTTTTTTTAAGATTTCGTTTATTTATTTATTTGACAGAGCACAAAAGAGAAAGAGAGAGAGATTGCACACTGAGCACACAGGGGGAACAGCAGAGGGAGAGGCATAGGCAGGATTCCTGCTGAGCAGGGAGCTGGATACCGGCTCCATCCCAGGACCCTGGAATAATGACCTGAGCCGAAGCAGATGCTTAACTGATTGAGCCACCCAGGCGCCCCAATGATTTTCTAATACATAGTCTCCTATTCTATGTCACTATTATTTTGTTTCCTATATTATCACTTTTAACTCCTATATTTATTATTTTCTTCCTTTTACTTTGATTTAATTTGCTCTTCTGTTTCTGGCTTCTTGATATGGATACTTAGATTGATTTTAGCACTTTCTTCTTTTATAATTGAGTATTTAAAACTATACATTTTCTTCTAAGTATTTTTCATATCCTACAAATTTTGACATATTTTTACATTTTCATTCAGGTGAAAATATTGTCTAATTTGTGACTACTTCTTCTACCCTTGGGCTATTTAATTTAAATGTTTTGTTTGTTTAGTTTTAAAAATATTTTATGTTTTCTAAGTAATTTCAGATAATTCCATTTTTTTTCAGAAAATGCCATCTGTAATTATTTCAATCCTTTTAAATATGATGAAGCATGTTGTTTGACCCAGCATTTGGATCTTAGTAAATGTTTTGTGTACACTTGTATTTTACTGTTGCTGAGTGAAGCATACTACAAATATAAATTAGATCCAGTTGTTCAATAGGATGGTTCAAATCATCTGTGTAGTTACTGATTTTCTTTTTTCTACCAAATACTAAGACAGGGCAAAGGAAGTGTCCAGCTATGCCTTTGTCTGTTTCCATTTACACTTCTATCAGTTTTTCCTTCATATATTTTAAAGTTCTGTTTTGGGTGCACTCAACTTTAAGATTGTTAGGTCTGATGAATTTCCAAATCTGCATTGTTCCTGTTTCTTTTCCTACCTTCTTTTGGGTTGTGTTTTAGAAGTCTGCTTTATTTCCACTGTTAGTTTATAAGCTATTTCTCTTCATCCTAATTATTAATGGTTCCTCTAAGATTTACAGTATCATTGTTTAACTTATTCAGTCTACATCGAAGTAATATTATACCGTATCTTGTATAAGATATGTAAGACACTTGCAATATTATGCTTGCTTTTTTCCCCTCTTGTCCTTGGAGCCCTTGTCATGCATTTTATTTTTTTATTTTATTTATTTATTTGACAGAGAGCGAGCGATCACAAGGAGGCAGAGAGGCAGGCAGAGAGAGAGGGAAGCAGGCTCCCTGCTGAGCAGAGAGCCCGATGTAGGGCTTGATCCCTGGACCCTGAGATCATGGCCTAAGCTGAAGGCAGAGGCTTAACCCACTGAGCCACCCAGGCGCCCCAATCATACATTTTATTTCTACACCTGTTAGTGAACATCACAACACACTGTGCTTTTTAAATTTTGTTTTTTTCTTGCTCAGTTACCATTTAAAGAAATTAATAAATTAATACAAAAAATATTTCATATTTATCCACATATTGACCATTTTTGGTGCTCTTCGTTCCTTTGTGTAAGTCCAAGTTTTCCATCCAATAGCATTTTCCTTTTACCTGAAAAACTTCCTTTAACATTTCTTTTAGTACAAATCTGCAGGTGACCAAGTCTCTCCATTTTTGCTTATCTAAAAGTTTGCTTTTGTTTTAAAGAACATTTTTTACTGAATATAGAATTTTAAATTGATTTTTTATTCTTTTAGCATTTTATAGTCATTTCATTTTTTTCTTGCATATTTCTGATGAGAAATTTGGTATAATTTCTATCTACATCCCTCTGTGTATAATGTGTTTCCCGATTTCTTTGGCTACTTTTTTTTTTTTTTTCAAAATTTTATTTATTTACTTGACAGAAAGAGGTCACAAGTAGGCAGAGAGGCAGGCAGAGAGAGAGAGAGGGAAGCAGGCCCCCTGCTGAGCAGAGAGCCCGATGCGGGACTCGATCCCAGGACCCTGAGATCATGACCTGAGCCGAAGGCAGCGGCTTAACCCACTGAGCCACCCAGGCGCCCCTCTTTGTCTACTTTTAAGAGGTATCTCTTAATCACTTGTTTTCAGCAATTTGACTATGATATACCTCCATTTGTAATGTGAATATGTGTGCTTATTCTGCTTGGGATTCTTTGGGATTCTGGTCTGTGGTTTATAGTGTTCATTAAATTTGAGACTTTTTTTAGTCATTATTTCTTCTGTTATCTACCTCCCCCTTTCTGGATTTCACATATATGAAACCACTTGATATTATCCCACAGGGCCCTGAAAGCTTGGTTCACTTTTTTTAGCCACCTTATTGACATATCATTTTCACACCATAAAGTTCAGCTATTTAAAGTGTACAATCTAATGGTTTTTAATATATTTACAGACTTGTGCAACCATCACCATAATCTAATTTTAGAACCTTTACACCTCCCCAAAGGAACCTTTGCATGCATTAGCAATCATTCACCATTCCTGCTCTCCCCCAACGCCTTCCTGGCCTAAGCAACCACTAATCTATGTGTCTATGGATTTGTCTATTCTAGACATGCCATATAAATCATCATTAATATGTGGTCTTTTGCAATTGACTTTTTTCATTTAGCATAATGTATTGAGGTTCATCAATGTTGTATAATTTATCAATACTTCATTCCTTTTGGTCACCACATAATATTCCACTGTGTGGACTTACCCTTGTTTATCCATTCATTAATTGATAGACGTTTGTGTTGTTTTCACTTTTTTTTTTTTTTTTTTTTTTAAGATTTTATTTATTTATTTGACAGAGAGAGATCACAAGTAGGTAGAGAGGCAGGCAGAGAGAGAGGAGGAAGCAGGCTCCCCGCAGAGCAGAGAGCCCGATGCGGGACTCGATCCCAGAACCCTGAGATCATGACCTGAGCTGAAGGCAGCGGCTTAATCCACTGAGCCACCCAGGCGCCCCTGTTTTCACTTTTTGATTAATATGAATAATTCTGCTGTGAGAATTATATGTCCACACAAGTATGGTTTTTATTTCTCCTGGGGTAGATACCTAATGGTGGAACTGCTGGGTCATGTATTATCTCCAGTGTTTAATGTTTCAAGGAATGGAAACACTGTTTTCCAATATGGCTACAGCATTTTACAGTTCTCACCAGCAACAAATGAGGGTTCCAGTTTCTCTACATTGTTCTCAACATTTGTTATTGCCTGTTTTTCACTTTAGCCATCCAGGGGGTATAAAGAGTCATCCTACTGTGATTTTGATTTACATGATGTTCAGTATCTTTTCATGAGCTTATTGGGCATTTGTATGTCTTTTTTGGAGAAGCATCTATTCATATCCTTTGCCTACCTTTAAAACTGGGTTATTTATCTTTATGTTATTGACTTATAAGAGTTCTCTTCATATTCTGGAAACAAATCATTTATCAGATATATCATTTGCAAATATCTTCTCCCATTCTATGAGTTCTCTTTTTTTTTTTAAAGATTTTATTTATTTATTTGACAGACAGAGATCACAAGTAGGCAAGAGGCAGGCAGAGAGAGAGGGGGAAGCAGACTCCCTGCTGAGCAGAGAGCCCGATGCGGAGCTCAATCCCAGGACCCCAGGATCATGACCTGAGCCAAAGGCAGGGGCTTTAACCCACTGAGCCACCCAGGCGCCCCTATGAGTTCTCTTTTTATTTGATGGTTCCTCCTGCATGGAGAGTTTCTATCACATGAGGAGTGTTCTCTCATTTGGTGGACTCTTGTCTTATGGTAGATTCCTTCCACATGGTGAGGTGCTATTTCTTGGCGGGGTCCTCGTACATAAGAAAGTCCTGTTTTGTGGTGGGGTCCTCCCACTGTGTAAGGTCTTCCCATATGGTGGGTCCTGTCCTTGAAGTGGTGTAGACCTCTTATATAGTTGAGTTTTCCCACATGGTGAGGTCCTCCTACACAGTGAGGTCATAGCTCATGGTTAGGCCCAATCTGCCTTCCAAGTCTACATCCTTACCTCATCTATACCTTCAGAGAAACTCTAGTCTCAATCATCATCTTCCCTTCTACCACCTACCCAATCTTAATTTCCTCCCCTTCATACCCTAGTGCAGACCCTTATGCAGAGAGAGTCGTTTCTTCACCCTCATCCTCTGAACTGCTTCTGTCTCCTCTTGATGGCCCTCCCATGAACCCAGACCTGTCCCTGATCTCCACCTCTGGTTCTCTGCATGATTATGATTATTTAGGAGAGCTTGGAATGGACTCCTTTGACTTGAGTATCAGCCTTGAGAATTTCCGGAACCTTCTAGTTAAAGCATTTGTTCCAGGGCACTGGGGTGGCTCAGTTGGTTAAGTGACTGCCTTCAGCTCAGGTCCTGGTCCAGGAATTCCAGAATCAAGTCCCATATCGGGCTCCCGGCTCCGTACAGAGTCTGTTTCTCCCTCAGCTTCTCCCCTCTCATGCTCTCTCTCACTTTCTCTATCTCAAATAAGTAAACAAATAAAAATCTTTTTTAAAAATTTGTTCCATTAAATTCTACCTTTCTCTCTCTTCCCTTTCCCTCATAAAAGCTTTGACTGAATCCAGAATATAGTTTGATTTACCCAGTTTTCCTGCATAATACTCACACTAGTTCTAACTCTTACTGGCATCCTTGGTTAGGGTACTCAACCCTAGAACTATTTTGTTCAATATGGTAGCCACAAGCCACATGTGGCTATTAGTACTTGCAGTGTGATCAGTCCAACTAAGATATGCTACAGTTATAAAAATACATACTGAATTTCAAAGACTTAGGAACAAAAAACTAAAATACGTGATAAATACTTTTTATCTTAATTCTCTGTTGAGATGATAATATTTGTGGTATCTTGGATTAAATAAAATATAAAAATTATTGTCACCTGTTTCTTTTTACTTTTTTAAAATGTGGCTACCAGAAAATTTTAGATTATCTATGTGACATATACTCTATTTCCATTGGACAGCACTGCCCTAGAACTGGTCTTATACCCCATAAGTTATGCATTCATCCGTGGCCTGAAATTTTAAAGCAGCCAGATTACCTAAAGACTTACCTGCCCCTGGACTCCTCTCAGTGCTGTGTCCCAGGACTAGACCACCCAGCCCACAGCCCCAGAATTCAAACCCAACAGTCCCAAGGCTAGTTTGTCCTATCTTTGAACACAGGGCCTTGGACTCTTTAGGATAATCTTTTACCATAACTTGAGTTTCTCCAGCCACTACCGTTTCCTACTCTGTTTCCTTGTCTCTTCCTTCATTTGGTCATCTCAGCAAGCCCCACCTTGAGCCTACTCAATCTCCTCCACTCAGTTCACTTTCATGGAACCGCCTCATCCTCCTCTCTTCCTGCATAAATGCTGCCTGTGTAACCAGGCCCAGGCCACCTCCTCCATGAAGCTCTCCTCGCTGCTCCAGTACTTTATTGTCCTTCCTTTCAATGCAAATTCCTATGGTTATATTCATTTTCTGCTTCATCACTTAGCAACTGGGCACTGTCGGGTAGTATTCCCACGTTCATATATGTAAAGATGTCTACTTAATTGGTTTGTTAGCTCCTGAATGGAGGGATCATTTTTTATATTTCTTTCCACCACCCTCCCTCAACCTAACAGAGCACAATAGGCGAGGCAGACAGGTAAATATTTGGCAAACACCTACTTCAACCACTGATTAGCCAAAATATTCAATAAATTCAAAAACAGCACTTCCCAGTCTCTCTAGTTAAATGGGAATTTCCTGGGTTGTCATTATTATTCCAGCACTTGCATTACTACATGGCTGCTGTTGAGATTGCTGAATAAAACTAGAAATGGAAGCAAATCCATGCTTTTTGTTATTACCACAGGGAAATACATAGAACTGCAAGAAAATTACCATGTGGTTAAGCTTCTTTCACATTTTATTTTATAGTAGAGTAGCATAAAGCAGCTAACACTTCAAAAATAAGAGGATCATTTACTTTTCTATACAAGTCTTTTAAATTCCATATTAAAAAAAAATAAGGTCAGATCTAGTGAAACTGATGTTTTCGGTCTTCAGTAGATACAGTAGTTTATGTATCTTCTTCATTACTAGATACAGAACTAAATTCAAATCTGCTACTCGGTTTTCAATTGATGAAGCCAACAGTTGCACATAGGTAGTTGTTACAGAGGGGGTGAGGACACAAATCAGTTCATAGTGTGAGAATACAGAAAAGATAATACTTCAATACGCCAGATATTAATTTGTTACTGTTAACGGATTTTGAGTCACTAGAGTGCCTTGGCAAACTTGACCTGTGGTATCAAATACTATCTAGCAGCCTGAATCACGGTTGGTTGGAGCTCATCATATAGACATTAACTTCTGTTCAAACATCAAGAAGCTATTTCCCTAAAATTTAGGAGTCATCTCATACTCTTTTACAAAAAGGATTGGGTAACTAGCATGGTTTATCTTCAGATAAACTTTGTAACTTTGTGATGTAAAACATCGTCTAACCAATACCTCCGTCATTGAATTCTTGCCTATCAGAATGCTTTAGCAGCACATCCTACTATTCAATTGTGATTGTAATACACTCTCTTGGTATGTTCTACTTTTGTTCTTTATTACTGTAGTCATTGCCTTAAAAATAAACAAAAAACTAAAACAGTTTCACAGCCACCTAAGGGAGGCTCAGAAACCAAGAACGTTTTGGCAAGATGTCCACAGAACAACTTAATTCAGTAAACATAAAGAGTCAAAACTATTCCCACTCAAAAATATGTTTAAAAAACATTACACCAGGACTCTGAAAAACAACCTGAGGGTTTTGAAGGGTCAGGGGTGGGAGGTTGGGGGAACAGGTGGTGGGTAATAGGGAGGGAACGTTTTGCATGGAGCACTGGGTGTTGTGCAAAAAGAATGAATACTGTTACGCTGAAAAAATAAATAAAATGGAAGAAAAAAAATTACACCAATGTTAGCAATAACACTGAGGAAATGAAGAGCCTTACTCTAGGAAGGAGAAATTGGTTCAAACTTTCTAAATGAAAATTTTGCAATCAATACTCATCAAAAGCCTTGGAATATTATAAACCAGTTAATCCCCAATTTTCATTTCTGTGAATTCATCCAAAAGAAGGAATCATTGATACTTTAAAGATAGAATTATATGGGCTAACTTTGGAAAACAGTGTGGAGATTCCTCAAAATATTAAAAATAGAGCTTCCCTATGACCCTGCAATTGCACTGCTGGGTATTTACACCAAAGATACAGATATAGTAAAAAGAAGGGCCATCTGTACCCCAATGTTCATAGCAGCAATGTCAACAATCACCAAACTGTGGAAAGAACCAAGATGCCTTTCAACAGACAAATGGATAAAGAAGATGTGGTCCAATTCCATGCTCTTGGATCAGAAGAATAAACATTGTTAAAATGTCTATACTGCCTAGAGCAATCTACACTTTTAATGCCATTCCGATCAAAATTCCACCGGTATTTTTCAAAGAGCTGGAGCAAATATTTCTAAAATTTGTATGGAATCAGAAGAGACCCCGAATTGCTAAGGAAATGTTGAAAAACAAAAACAAAACTGGCGGCATCATGTTACCTGATTTCAAGCTTTACTACAAAGCTGTGATCACCAAGACAGCATGATACTGGCATAAAAACAGACACATAGACCAGTGGAACAGAGTAGAGAGCCCAGATATGGACCCTCAACTCGATGGTCAAATAATCTTCGACAAAACAGGAAAAAATATACAATGGAAAAAAGACAGTCTCTTCAATAAATGGTGCTGGGAAAACTGGACAGCTATATGTAGAAGAATGAAACTCAACCATTCTCTTACACCGTACACAAAGATAAACTCGAAGTGGATAAAAGACCTCAACATGAGACAGGAATCCATCAGAATGCTAGAGGAGAACTTAGGCAGTAACCTCTTCGATATCAGCCACAGCAACTTCTTTCAAGATATGTCTCCAAAGGCCAAGGAAACAAAAGCAAAAATGAATTTTTGGGACTTCATCAAGATCAAAAGCTTCTGCACAGCAAAGGAAACAGTCAACAAAACAAAAAAGCAACCCACGGAATGAGAGATGATATTTGCAAATGACAGTACAGACAAAAGGTTGATATCCAGGATCTATAAAGAACTCCTTAAACTCAACCCACACAAAACAGATAATCATATCAAAAAATGGGCAGAAGATATGAACAGACACTTCTCCAATGAAGACATACAAATGGCTATCAGACACATGAAAAAATGCTCATCATCACTAGCCATCAGGGAGATTCAAATTAAAACCACATTGAGATATCACCTTACACCAGTTAGAATAGCCAAAATTAGCAAAACAGGAAACAACGTGTGTTGGAGAGTATGTGGAGAAAGGGGAACCCTCTTACACTGTTGGTGGGAATGCAAGTTGGTGCAGCCACTTTGGAGAACAGTGTGGAAATTCCTCAAGAAATTAAAAATAGAGCTTCCCTATGACCCTGCAATTGCACTGCTGGGTATTTACCCCAAAGATACAGATGTAGTGAAAAGAAGAGCCATCTGTACCCCAATGTTTATAGCAGCAATGCCCACGGTCGCCAAACTGTGGAAAGAACCAAGATGCCCTTCAACGGACGAATAGATAAGGAAGATGTGGTCCATATACACGATGGAGTATTATGCCTCCATCAGAAAGGATGAATACCCAACTTTTGTAGAAACATGGACGGGACTGGAAGAGATTATGCTGAGGGAAATAAGTCAAGCAGAGAGAGTCAAGTATCATATGGTTTCACTTATTTGTGGAGCATATCAAAGAACATGGAGGACATAGGGAGATGGAGAGGAGAAGGGAGTTGTGGGAAATTGGAAGGGGAGATGAACCATGAGAGACTATGGACTCTGAAAAACAACCTGAGGGTTTTGAAGGGGCGGGGGGTGGGAGGTTGGGGAACCAGGTAGTGGGTAATAGGGAGGGCACGTATTGCATGGAGCACTGGGTGTGGTGCAAAAATAATGAATACTGTTACGCTGAAAAGAAATTTTTAAAAATTGGAAAAAAAAAAAGAAGATGTGGTCCATATATACAATGGAATATTACTCAGCCATCAGGATGAATACCCAACTTTTGTATCAACATGGACGGGACTGGAGGAGATTATGCTGAGTGAAATAAGTGAAGCAGAGAGTCAATTATGTGCTTTCACTTACTTGTGGAGTATAAGGAATAACATGGAGGACATTAGGAGAAAAGGAAGGGAAAAGTGAATTGGGGCGAATCGGAGAGAGAGATAAACCAGAAGATACTGTGGACTCTGAGAAACAAACAGGATTTTAGAGGGGAGGGGGTGGAGAAATGGGTGAACCTGGTGGTAGGTATTAAGGAGGGCACGTATTACACACCACTGGGTGTGGTGTAAAACAATAAATTTTGGGACACTGAAAAAAATCAAATAAATAAATAAATAAGAATTATATGGGCTGTACATTGCAGTACTAAACATGTGGCCAAGTTCTACCATCAAGGAAATGGGTGAAAGAGAACACAAGAGAAAGGTTCACCTAAGTATCTTCTTCAGAGCATTGTGCTTAGGGGAAATATCACTGTGTCTCTCATTTCCCAGCCCTGCCCACTGGCCAGCTCTCCTACTCTGCAGCCAAAATACCTGCATGTGCTCAACAGTAGCCTATTGTTCAATAAATTATGCTCCATCCAGTGGAATGGAATGCACCATTAAAAATCTTATCGGGGGGCGCCTGGGTGGCTCAGTGGTTTAAGCTGCTGCCTTCAGCTCAGGTAATGATCTCAGGGTCCTGGGATCGAGTCCCACATCGGGCTCTCTGCTCAGCAGGGAGCCTGCTTCCCTCTCACTCTCTCTGTCTGCCTCTCTGCCTACTTATGATCTCTCTCTGTCAAATAAATAAATAAAATCTTTAAGAAAAAAAAAAAATCTTATCGGGATGCCTGGGTGGCTCAGTCGGTTAAGCATCTGCCTTTGGATCAGGTCATGATCTCATGGGCCTGAAATTGAGTCCCACATTGGGCTTTCTGCTCAGCAGGGAGTCTGCATCTCCCTCTCCCTCTGCCCCAACCCCCTGCTTGTGTGCACTCTCTCTCTCTCAAATAAATAAAATCTTTCAGAAAATCATATCAGAAAAGAATATTTAATAAAATATCACTGTATGTTATTGCATATTTTAAAATAATATTACTAACCCATGTGATTTTATTCCTATTAACAGGAGGGGAAAATGGGGCCACTTACACGAAAGGAGGCTGGGATAACAGGTGTTTTTTTATTTTTTTTTTCTGTTTATCTCTCTTTTCTAAACTTTCTACCACGAATGATTAATAATCAGAAAAAAAAATATTCAAAATGATTCCAGCCCCCCACACAGAAAAAAATTGTTTTACTTTAATCTTGGCTATTTAAGCAAACCAAGTTGTGTGGTATCCTGCTCTGCTCTGAATTGTTTGAGTGGTGTGTAGTTTGGGTCTTGGGTGTACCTGGCATTTGGAGGCACTTGCCCCTCAAACAGGTGATTAAGTGCACACTTGAGACTTTGTTTTCAGTGAAAACAAAGCTTTTGTATGACAGAAGGGACCTCAGAGAAGTGGCAGTTGTGTGAGCAAAGGCGCCAGAAAGGAATCTGTAATTCATTGCTAGCTAACAAGAGGCATAATTCTACCTACATACATCATTCTTCAGTGACTTGGAATATTGAAAAGAAATCCTTAATGATCAAAGGATTTGCTACATTGTAAAGAATTTGAAGGAAAAAAAAAGTGTACTATGTGGCATCTGTATGTTCTAGAGATGAAATTGGAAAGACAGTTACCATGCATCTGGCATTTTCTAGTTTTTCTAACACTTTCACATACCTGAGTCCCCAAGAAACTGTGCAGCCATTTAAGGAAGGTTTCAAAGGTGTTTTTATCCCTGCTCTGCAGATTAGGAAATTGGGGCACAGGGAAGATGGAAGAACTTGCCCTAGGACATGGTACACAAGATGGAGATAAAGAGAAAGTGAAGATCCAAGTTCCTGATTCCCAATCCAAGGCATAAAGCCATTAAAGAAAAAGGAAGCGCTGTCATGGAACAATGATAAGTGTGATTCTCCCATTTCCTCCATTTTGCACTCCAAATTGTGTTCTCCAAGGTAATAAGATTTACTGGGAAGTAAAAGAAAATATTAGACCATCTATGGATGTTCATTTTGTAGCAAGGAAGGAAAGTAGGGGGGGAAGGAGGGAGGGCAGGGGAGAATTGGGCTTTACAGATATTAATCTATAGACTGACGCTGGTATACTCACACAGTATTACATCAGACGGCCAAAGGTCTGGAGTGGGATGTGTGGTGTTCTGAATGGGGTGTGGGGTCCACATGCATGAGTTTGTATAAATGGGAGTTTCTAAGAACCTAATCAACATGGATTATGTTACACAGCTAAGTACAAGGTAAAAACAAGGGCAGTATAATCAATTCTAACAGGAAGTCACCCCAAAATAATTCTAAATTATCAAGAACATTTAAATTATAAAATTATATCAACTATTTTTAATTGTGAACTAAATTATCAAGAACAACATTTAAATTATAAATTATATCAACTATTTTTAATTGTGAACTAGTGAATGATGCACTTTGAGACATTAGCTCATTGTAGTAGTACATATATATAATTCAAAATTAAATATGCATATATTGAGATTGAATGCTCAAAAAAATTATACTACTAGATGTAAATAATCAAAAAGCAGCTTGGGGGCCACAGAGATAAAGCTTATGAAAAATCTGCACTCCTGTTTCAGTGGGACATGGTCTAAGTGTTCCACTGTCATTTAAGAAAAAGTGGCAAAAATGATTCCCTCCCCAGAGTTCTTTTTTTGTGTTATACCTGTTTCATAATCGCAGAGTTGTGAAATTCTCCCTCTCCATGGCTATTGGGGTGCCTTCCCACATTTAACTTTTTTTTTTAAGATTTTATTTATTTATTTATTTATTTGAGAGAGAGAGAGTGAGCAAGAGAACATGAGTGGAGAGGGGGGCAAAAGGAGAGGGAGAAGCAAACTCCCTGCTAAGCAGGGAGCCCAAGGCAGAGGTACTGCCACTTAATTCCACAATGAAAAAAAGACAACCTTCCTTTGGCCTTGTGCCCCCCCTTCCAGGAGAGCCCTAGCCTAATCCTCTCCTCCCATCAGTCTGAAGATTCTCCATCATCTGCTCACTCCCCACCATTTGTCCCCCACCTGCTTCTGTGTGGCCCCCACACTCATGTCTGCTGAACCCATGAGCTCACTTCCTCACATGGCCCAACTGACCCCCTTCTGACCTGTCTATGTAGGGTGCCGTTATTTCTTCTATATTCTTGTAACTATCGAAACCAATTACTCTTTTTCTCTTGGCAGTCTCTTTTCCTTATTTTGGCACCTAACCCTATGCATTATCATCGCCTTGGAGGGATATCCTTTTTTCTCCACATGGCTGATTCTCAGGTTTTTGTCTCTAGCCCTGATCTCTCATGCATACTCCTCTCCATTTGTCCAGAGAGTTACAGGATTTCCATGGGCCACCTCAAGCTCCATGTATATAAAACGAAACAAATCCTCCTCCACGTATCTTCCTGATTTTCAGTGCCTTGTCAGAAGCATCACTATTTTCAGGACTTGTAGGGCAGGAAATTCTGGAACACTCTGATCCTCCTTCTCTCATTTATCATCCTCATCCAAGCTGGCACAGAGTCCTGGCAATTTGCCTTTAAGGAGTCCCATAGATTTGATGTTTCCTCTGTTCTCTGTGGTACGCCCCACTCTGCGCCCACATCAACTCACAGCTGTACCTCTCCTACGTCCTTTTGCCCGGCTGCCTTCTCAAGCCAGTATCTGACCTTCTAATCTGCCACTAGCCCGTGAGGCTGTAGCCAGGCTGAACTTGGTAATAGCTTGTTTCATAACATCACTCTCTCCAGGGCTCAGAAGCCAGTGAGCTTCCCACTGCCACTGGATCAAGTCCAAGAACTCTTACTTGCCCTAAGGAGATCGCTCCTAGCAATCCCGTTTTACCTCTGACTCCCAATAGAAGTTCTGTTCTCACTGGAGCGTCGGCCTCATCGGTTTCCTGTCCTCTGCACCCATGCTGTCAGCCTTTGGAGCCTTCCAGACCCCTCTTCCATGTGCTCAGCCATCAGGTGATCTGTCCAGTCCCAGCTCTGCTGTTTATTACCACAGTCACCATAGAGAAACTAACATCTCTGAACTTCAGTGTCTTCATCTGTGAAATGGACACATTGCCACCTAATTCCAGGAAGGTTGAAAGGACTGAATGACACAACATAGGGAAGGGTGATTATTTAGCCCAGCACCCAGCGCAGGGATCATAATTGTACCTCTTCTCTGGGGTAGAAAACATGATTAGCAAAGTAAATGGCCTGTGGTGAACACTCGGTTGGGTGAGTGGGTAATAGGAGGAGTAAACATATAATGTATATTGTCCTAAACAACCTTCAGCCTCTATTAACGTTAACTGACCACAGACCCTGAAAAATTTCATTCTTCTTTTAACTCCTGTGACACTTAAACCCTAACATGTAAAACTTTGTGACAGACTCTCTTGTGAACTGTTTCATGTCTGTTGTCCCACCTCCCTAACCTGTTTCCAAGTTCCTTGAGGGCAAGGATGATGAGATTATTACCCCTGACATCATTCACAAGTGTGAACTATGGGCTAGCACTTGACACTGAAAAACTCACTTACCCTCATGACAACCCGACGGCAGCTTGCTGTGGCCATCCCTTGTTAGGAATCCAGGAACAGAAGGCCCGGAATTGGTGCTGGTGAGCAGCAGAGCTGAGACTCTGCAGTCTTGTGCTCCAGTCCACTGCTCCTCGGGGAATGGGATCCCACCCACTGGAGTACTCGGGATTTGGTACAAGTTCTCTTGGAGCAAACATGTTCCTTTAAAACTATTGGAGAGGAGGGACACCTGGCTGGCTCAGTCAGTAACGCTATGACTCTTGATCTCCGGGGTGGTGAGTTTGAGCCCCACATTGGGCTTGGATTACTTTTAAAAAATTGAGAGGAATAAAAACAAAAAACCGATGTGAGCTGGTACTGCTGCCACCTTTCTGGCCCCTGAAGACTAAACTGTCCCTAAAAGGAATCAGAATTCACACAAAAGCCAAGATTACTGTACCGTTGGGTGCTTTGCTACCTAAAGGTCATTTTACCACATAGGATATTGCTATAATAAATGTTTGTGTCCCCTTCTGAATTAATATGTTAAGTCCTAAAGCCCAAAATGATGATATTAGGAAGTGGGGCCAGGAGGAGACGTGGTTATGAAGACCGAGATCTCTGGAATCTCATTCGTGCCCTTATAAGAGGCCCAGGAGAGCTCCCTTGCCCCTTCTGCCATGTGAGGCTACAACAAGAAATCTCACCCCCACCCCACACAATCTGGTGCCCTGATCTTGGACTTACAGCCTCCAGCACTGTGAGAAATAAATTTCTGTTGTTTTTAAACAACTCAACCTTTCGTATTTTATTACAGCAGCTGGAACAGACTAAGAAATGACGGAAGAAAGAAAAAGAGAGAGAAGAAGAGGGAGAGAGGAAATAGGAACAATCAGCAGAAGTAGTGGGAATAGCGAATGGAAAGGAAGGGACACCACAGAGGCCAGATCTTCCCAAATAGTCTCCACCGGTATGAGTGTCTCATTCTGAATGGCCAGCAAACCTCACTTATGTGTGGCTTTGCACTTGCCCTTTCTTGGTTCCCCCCAAGCAAGGGGAAGAGCTCTACTCTGAGGTGCTGGATTGGATGGGCCGAAGGCTAGGGAAGAGGCCGCCGGAAACCCAGGAGAGAGGCTAGTGGCCCCACCAGGGAGACCTCCCCTGGACCGGTCCTGTGAGAATGCAGCATCGCGCAGGCACGTGTAGTGCTGGGTGCTGACATTCACATTGTACGTGACGACAAATTCATGATGGCGTATACAACAAGAATTTAAAGTGCAAAGGTAACACAAGATGTTTTACAACACTAAAAACTCACTTTGAAAAACGGGGGTGGATTTCATGCACCTTGTATCAACCAGTTTTTTGGCAGAAATGAAGCAGTGTAAATGAGGGGCCAGACCGGCGCTATGGTCCTGAGGACCATTACTTCTTGATACTTCTGTATCAAGAACTGGGTCCCTGGGAATTTTGCTGTCATCAGTGTGAAGGCAACCAAGCAAATATCTTTTGCAAATGGACATTTCCTAGAAGCATCCACATGTCGCAATTACTCACGTGAAGGAAGATAGGAGGACTGTCCTTTAGCTCTTGCAGGAGCAGAAAATAAGGAGAATTAAGAAAAACGAAGCATGACCGCAAACCGTAGGCAGCCTAAACCTCATCTCATCTCTGCCTTGTTTAACTGGTAAACAGCAGGTTGGTTACAATCATATGACACCAGACGCCGCCACAGCATTTGTTGGTTACAGTGAACTCACTATTAGCTCCTGTCGCTGGAATAAACAACAAATATGCCAATTTTTCAAAACCAAAGTGTTTTGCATCTAGTATGTATTTCATGTTCCTGCTCCCTGCAAGCCTCTCCTGAAACAGATTTGATAATTTGATAACATCCACTACACGTGAAGGAGGACTGCTTCACATTTCAAAGGGTAACAGCATGGATTTTTATAGTACACTTCTTAGCAGGAGGGAATTATGGCATAACCCGCAGGAACGTTTTTCTCTTGCACACTCAACTGAAAGCTTTAGAAAAATAAAAATTTACCTTAAAAGGTGCATGTTTACTATTGGTATTTTCTGTTACATAAAAGGTAAATTTATTCAAGCAAGAGGACAACTGTCCATAACGTTTCCCTGACCACTCTGGCTACAGTTTTCTGCAAGCAACGTCAGGTTTCCTATTTTTTCCAGAAGAATTAAAAGGGAATGCCTCATGAATTGTACCTTAGATGTTTTAGCTCAGTACCACACAACACTTCTGTAGTAGGCTCCAAAATACTACATAGAGTTGTAATAGCACCAGTAATGAGTCACTATCAAATTACACTTGAATTCTCTTCCATCCCCCTCCTTTCTTTGGCTCCCCTTCTTCCTATCTGAACATCTGATCTTCCTAACCTCTAACCTCACTACTTCCCCTAACAGCCCAGTGGTTTTCAACCGGGTGATTTTGCAATCCCAGGATTATTTATTTGACAGACAGAGAGTACTTACACAAGTAAGCAGAGAGGCAGGCAGAGAGAGAGGGAGGAAGCAGGCTTCCTGCTGATCAGAGCCGGATGCGGGGCTCTATCCCAGGACCCTGAGATAATGACCTGAACTGAAGGCAGCGGCTTAACCCACTGAGCCACCCAGGTGCCTCATCTCCATATCCTAACATATAACTTTTAACCATAACTAAATAATTACCTGCTGAACTGTCATGTGCAGGAAATGCAAAGATTCCAGGAGACTGAGAGCTTGGTGCCCTCTAGAAGCTCAGCTGCTGATGCAGGAGACAGATCACTGACAGCATGTCCAGTAGGTAATAGGAATCTTCTGTCTCCTGTCTCTGATTACCTCTCATCCCAGGCAGACTGTGATGAATGCCATGTAGAGAGCAGTGGAAGCTTGCCTCCCACTATTCCCCACACAAACCCTGCTCTTGGCTCTCTTTTGCAAAGTAAGATACTCATGGGTCAGGACACAGCACTCAGATTTCTCAGTGAGGGGAGACCATGCACTAAGCTTTCTCCACTCCTTCCTACCCCTGCTTGAAGATTTGTAGGCAGCCAGCAAGGGTTAAAGGTGGGTGCACAGCAGCATAGAACATTTCAAACCAACCAATGCTTTGGGAACTGAGATCAGTATATTTAAACTTATATCGCTAAACCTCAATTGATCAAAATCCCCAGGGGAAAAAAAACTTGTATGTAAATCCAACATGCATTTGTACTATAGTACACTATAAACTCACGGTTTTCATTTTTTCTTTCTCCCTTGTCTCTTTAACTCCTAATAAATTATTCTTTGGTTATACTGACTAAATATATAATACCTATAAGAAGCATTTACATTTGAATTTCTCGAAATGCAATTTTCTATGCAGACTTGAATATCCATCAGTGTGATGGTCACTGTGCTCTTCCTGCTAATTGAGAAATTAATGTTGTTGTCAATGGCTGTGATCTAGATTGAATTTGTCAGCCATAAATCGTTCATCCCGAGATGCCCTTAGGTGCTGCAAATTGTGTATTTCAGATTGACAGCTTTGTTCTTGATTTTAAAATATTAACACGTCAATGTATTCACCTGTTTTGATAGAAAAATAGCAATAAAAATTGGCTTCTTGGGGCGCCTGGGTGGCTCGGTCGTTAGGCGTCTGCCTTCGGCTCGGGTCGTGATCCCAGGGTCCTGGGATCGAGTCCCATGTGGGGCTCCCTGCTCAGCGGGGAGCCTGCTTCTCCCTCTCCCACTCCCCCTGCTTGTGTTCCCTTTCTTGCTGTGTCTCTCTCTGTCAAATAAATAAAGTCTCTTAAAAAAAAATAAAAAATAAAAACTGGCTTCTAGACGAAAGAAAAGAAGACTTTATATGCCAGGCCCACATATCTCAGGTGTTCAAGAAATGAGAAGAGACATTCAATGCAGGAAAGCTCTGTGCAGCCAAGAATATCTGCAAAATGATGATTCCAATCTGCCACAGACCATGTGGAAGAGAAGCTACTTTACTTTACCTTCATTCTCCCAGATAGGACCTAAATGATTCCACTAGAGGATATTTCCAGGGAAGTCTTTATATCCTGTCTCAGACATATTTTTCTAGTGTTGATGAAAACATAGTTACATTTCAATCTATGTTCATAGTTGGGCTTCCATCATGTCAAAGCATGTGGCCATAAATGTGTTAAACAGGATATTATGCCTGTGTTTAGACAACAATATTTCTGAAAGCTAATATAGTGTTGCAATCAAGACCTAAGCTCTGAGGCCAGATTGTCTGAGTTTGAATCCACTTATTTGCCTTGTGACTTCTCTAAGCCATCCTTCCTCCAGTTGTCTTAAGAGCAATCTAGCAATTTTTTCCTGCCTCAATACCTTATATAAAGGAGGATAAAAGTGGGACCTTCTCATGAGGTTGTGGTGGGCTCTGGTCAGTTATAGAATGGACTAGCACATAGTTAACGTTCAATAGATAATAGCAATTGTTACTTAATCATGTGTGCATGGGCAATATCCATTCATTATGACCTCATATTTCAAAATGAAAAAACTTCCTGATGTTACATGTACTAATTGCAAAAAATAGTAATGATATAAACAGACATGAATAAAGAAGAAAGTAAAAGTCCCTTCTGACCCTTCCCCTTAAAAATAACCACTGCAAAAAGCTTGGTGTAGTTATTGTCAGACATTTTTATGCATCAACTCATTCATACACACACATGCGTGCATGTACACATGAGTACTTACATATTCACACCCATGTACATGAGCTAATTTTTTTTTCAGGTTTCTGCCTTTGGTTTCCTCTCCTTTAAAATCATGAATATGAGAGTGTGGTTGAGTTATGGACATTGGGGAGGGTATGTGCTATGGTGAGTGCTGTGAAGTATGTAAACCTGGCGATTCACAGATTTGTACCCCTGGGGCTAATAATACATTATATGTTAATTAAAAAATAAAAAATAAATAAAATTATGAATATCTTCTCCACAATGATTTGCTTTTTATGTTTAACCCTAATCCTAATAGACTTTATTATGCTGAGCAGAGACCCTGCTTCCCCCCACCCCCATCTCTGCCTACCTTTCTGCCTACTTGTGATTTCTCTCTGTGTCAAATAAGTAAATAAAATATTTTTTAAAAGATTTTATTTATTTGACAGAGAGTGAGAGTGTGAGAGGGAACACAAGCAGGGGAGGGGCAGAGGGAGAGGGAGAAGCAGACTCCCCTCTGAGCAGGGAAAGATGCTTACCCACTGAGTCACCCAGGCATCCCTTTTTTATTAAAAATTCTTAAGAAAGGCTTAGCTCACTCGTTGCATAAAGTTGGCATTGAATCTAGTTCTTTCCTACAACAAGAAACAGAACTGTAAAATTTCTCTCCAATACCTAAGTCACTCCGAGATTGTGATTTTTCTATTCTTTAAGTCACATTTTTATTCTTTTCAGGAGATGAACAACAGAATCGCATACACTAAATGCTAATTAATAATAAAAATGATGTGAGACCTAGAATACTAACATTAATAAATAATAGACCTTATATCACTGGTCTGAGAAAAACCTCATATTTAACCTAAAAATGCTTTCAAGAAGTGTATCTACAAGCATATTTTTCCCACTGAGTAATCACTAAGTAGTAGAAAGAAATAAACATAGATTTCAAATAACCATATGGTAATGATAAATAAAAAATAGATCATACGGAAAAATGCAAAAGTAGTTACAAGAAATGCAAATATAACCAGAGGGGAAACAACTGCTTCTGGCCATGAAGCAGTAACTGGTACTGGATTTGTCCTACTATAATAAACAACAGGACACCAGAGAAGATACATAAAACAATTGTTTTCAGACAGTGAATAACAGGGGAAGCAGAACTGTAACCACTGAGAACTGAAACAAAGTAAGGCCTGTGAAGGTCCGTTTTCTTTCTGGAGCTACTTTTCAGACAGTGATGCATGGAAGGGTAACTCTGGGAGAGCATGGCAATCTTGCTGAGTTGGGGAAAGAATAATGAGTTAGGGAGGCTGAGGCAGCTGGAATTTGCAGGCAGAGTATCAGAAATGAGTAAGCTAGGGCGCCTGGGTGGCTCAGTGGGTTAAGCCGCTGCCTTCGGCTCAGGTCATGATCTCAGGGTCCTGGGATCGAGTCCCACATCAGGCTCTCTGCTCGGCAGGGAGCCTGCTTCCTCCTCTCTCTCTGCCTGCCTCTCTGCCTGCTTGTGATCTCTCTCTGTCAAATAAATAAATAAAATCTTAAAAAAAAGAAAAGAAATGAGTAAGCTAGGCAGAGCAAGAGCTCGAAATCTGAAGAGGATCCCCGTTGCCTCTATGAGGCCAGGCAGAGAACATTAGTAAGGGCACTCTAAAATGAACCCCCATAGCTCACACGAGATCTCTGAACTATTCAAGGTCTGGCCAGACAGAGCAGAGAGACCTTGGAAGTACAGCTGACCCTTTAATAACATGGGTTTGAACTGCACAGGGGCACCTACACACATGGGTTTATTTTTGATAAATACATTGCGGTACTACAAATGCATTTTTTTTGTTCCTTGTGATTTTTCTTAAAGACATTTTCTTTTCTCTAGCTTACTTTATTGTAAGAATATAGTATATACAGTATATCATACATATACCATACAAAATATGTGTTAGTCAATTGTTTACGTTATTGGTTAAGTCTTCCACTCAACAGTAGGCTATTAGTAGTTAAGTTTTGGGAGTCAAAAGTTACATGCGGATTTTTGACTACATTGTGAGGGAAGTCAGTGCTCCTACTCTCATGTTGTTCAAGGATCAACTACAAACTGATGAAAATTCTTACATTATTGTAGAAGTGGAATTAGACTGTTTGAAGGTACACTAATAATTAAAGATGCAGGCCATAAACTTTGTATCATTAAAAAGTGGAATGAAGTAGTATAATAAATTAGTCAATGGAGGACATAAAATGAAGTACTAAAAAATAATCCAAAAGGTAGGAAAAGGAAAAAAAAAAGAAAGTATATGGGGCAAATAGAAAACAAGTAGCAAAACAGTACATTTAAACCTAACCGTATCAATAATTACATGTAATGCATATGGACTAAATAGTCCCATTAAAAGTCAGAGATTATCCAATTGGATAATAAAGTTACTATGCAATAATTATTGCATAGTAAGATATGCAGATCAAAGCATATCTTACTATATGCTTTCCACAAGAAATTCACTTTAAATATACAGATACAGGGGTGCCTGGGCGGCTCAGCCATTAAGTGTCTCAGGTAATAATCCCAGGGTCCCGGAATCGAGCCCCACGTTGGGCTCCCTACTGTGTGGGAAACTTACTCCTCCCTCTCCCACTCCCCTTATTTGTGTTACCTCTCTTACTGTGTCTCTCCCTGTCAAATAAATAAATATAATCTTAAAAAAAAAAAAGAAATGCCATTCCTAAACGTGAATATACCCACCTGCTTCAAAATACATGAAGCTGGGAGTAGTAGGGGGACCTTATGATTGCCTTGTTCCTGAAACACAGATAGAAAAATATGAAAGTCTTCTAAACACCCAAGAAATCAATCGAGACTGAGAGAACAAACTGCACATCTAAAGGAAAAGGCCACATTGTGGAAGGTAGGAGCTGAGGAGAGTTGATTTAGGGGAGAAAGGAATTGTAGGTGCAGCAGAGAGGGAGCCATGGTCATGGAGAGAGGACTGAGAGGGAAAGAGAGAGAGAGAAAAACAGCACAAAAGGGACTACACAAGAAAAACTCTTGTCCAAAACCATTGACTAGGAAAAGGACATGGCTGATTATTGCAAGTTTTTATAAGCATCAGAGTTCAAAGTATGAAGTTTTAGAAGTCTTCTCCATAGCTGGGGTTGAGGCTGGTGGGTTAACATTGCTCCTGTGGGGAAGGAGACCACAGAGAGAGCAACATGGCCTGAGGACCCCCTGAGGTGCAGAGGTAGAGACAGCCTCCCTCTTTGGAATGCATTTGGGAGAGATGGCACCATCTCTTACGGGACAAAAGACAAAATGGACCCCATTGAGCAGCCTCGTTAATTAGTAGAGAAGCAGAGGCACCTGTTGAAGTCAGCTAACCTGGAAACATGTTTGGCTGTGTTTTACCATTAAACTCTGAGGCCCTGCACAGTCTGGGCTTTTCTGGAACAAAGAAGCAAGAGCCCCAGTGCAGTGAAATCCTTCCTGAGAGGATCAGTGGAGGTTCTTGCCCTGCCTAATCCCTAAAATTTGGAATGTTGAAACCCAGCTGGTGTGCCTGAGATAGAACACAGGAGCACTGTGCCATCAGGCAGAGAGATGCCTCGGACACAGACACCATGAAAGCAGAGTTCTAATGGAGCCAGGGACACAAGAGAGGAGATCGTTCAGTTTTTTGTGAGGGTTCCCTGACAGTGGCGGGCATGAACTCCCCTCTCTGCGGAAAAGAGAGTGGAGTAATGCCATCCAATCTCCCCCTGCCCACCCCAGCCCACAGCACAGACATACTTCAATGAGCAACATAGTGCCTCCAGTGGAGACTCAAGGCACTTACACCAACCCCTGGCCCACTGTGTCCTGCAGGTGCATTTCCACTGGAGTAAGTGTGCCTGAGAATCAGTGCAGCAGGCCCCTCCCCCAGAACACCAGCACAAACCCCCACGTGCACTGAGTCTGATCATAGAGTGCTGCAAACCTTCAGCCCTAGGGGAAATAGGATCTAGTTTTTTTCCCCTAACTCGCAGACCAAAACAAACCTAGTTAAAACTTGCCACACACTAGACCAGGTCCAAACACTCCCCATGGCAGGCAAGGAGAAAATCTGCAGAGGACTGATCTGAGGGAAAGAGCAACCAAAACACAATAGCAGAATGCACACAGCATTCACCAAAAAAACTTCCTGAAATGCCAGGCCCTGGATAGTATATGGCCTATTCTTAATTTAGCCATTACTTTCAGAAACAAAAAACATACAGGCTTCCCTAACACACAGACTACCGAGACCTAGACAAAATGTCAAGACAGAGGAATTCACTCCGAAAGAAAGAACAAGAGGACACGGCCAGGGATCACAGATATAAGTAATATGCCTGAGCCATAATTTAAAAATGACAATCATTGGGGCACCTGGGTGGCTCAGTGGGTTGAATCCTCTGCCTTCAGCTCAGGTCATGATCTCAGGGTCCTGGGATCGAGCCCTGCATCGAGCTCTCCACTCGTCAGGGAGCCTGCTTCCCTCTCTCTCTGCCTACTTGTGATCTCTCTCTCTGTCAAATAAATAAATAAAATCTTTAAAAAAAGAAAAACGACAATCATCAGGATACTAGCTGGGCTTGAGAAAATTATAGAAGACACCAGGAAGTCCTTACCACAGAGATAAAAGACCTAAAACTTAGTCAGGCTGAAGTCAAAAATGCTATAATGGAGGTGTAACACTGACTGGATGTTTTGACAACAAAGGTGGAAGAAGCAGAGGAATGAATCAGTGATATAGACAATACTATTACGGAAAATAATGCAGCAGGAAAGAAGAGGGAAAGAAAAATACCAGATAATGAATGTAGACTTAGGGAACTCAGTGACTCTACAAAGTGCAATAACATTCATATCATAGGAGTCCCAGAAGAAGAAGAGAAGGAAAAGGGGGCAAAGATTTATTTGAGCAAATTAGAGATAAATAACCTCCCTAACGTGGAGAAGGAAACAGACACCGCAACCCAGGAGGCACAGAGAACTGTCATCAAAATCAACAAAAGTCAGCTAACAACAAGATATATCGTAGTAAAATTTGCAAATACACAGACAAGGAAATGATCCTGAAAGCAGCAAGGGGGGGAAATGTCTTTAACCTGCAAGGGAAGACAAATAATGTTTGCCACAGATCTCTCCACAGAAACTTGGCAGACAAGAAGAAATTGGCATGATATATTCATTGTGCCCAATGGAAAAAATATGCAGCCAAGAATACTTACTCTAGCAAAGCTGTCATTCAGAATACAAGGATAGATAGTTTCCCAGACAACAAAAACCAAAGGAGTTTGTGATTACTAAACCGGCCTGCAAGAAATACTAAATGGGACTCTTTGGGTGGGAAAGAAAGACAAAATCAACAAAGACTAGAAAGGAACAGAGGAAATAGCCAGAAACACCAACTTTCCAGGTAATACAATGGCACTAAATTCATATCTAACAATAATCACTCTGAATGTAAATGGACTAAATGTTCCACTCAAAAGACATAGGTTATCAGAATGGCTAAAAAAAAAAAAAAAACATGACCCATCTATATGCTGCCTACAAGAGACTCATTTTAGGTTAAAGACACCTGCAGATTGAAAGTGAGGGGATGGAGAACCATTTATCATGCTAATGGTCGTCAAAAGAAAGCTGGGCTAACCGTACTTTTATCAGACAAACTAGATTTTAAACCAAAGATTGTAACAAGTGATAAACAAGGACACTATATCATAATAAAGAGGTTTATCCAGTAAGATCTAACAATGGTAGGTACTTATGCCCCAACTTGGGAGCACCCAAGTATATAAATCAATTAATAACAAACATAAAGGAACTCATTGATAATAATACAATCAGGGGTGCCTGGGTGGCTGAGTGGCTTAAGCCTCTGCTTTCAGCTCAGGTCATGGTCTCAGGGTCCTGGGATCAAGCCCCACATCAGGCTCTCTACTCAGCGGGGAGCCTGCTTCCCCCTCCCTCTCTGCCTGCCTCTCTGCCTACTTATGATCTCTCTCTCTCTGTGTCAAATAAATAAGTAAAATCTTTAAAATAATAATAATAATAATACAATAATAGTAGGGGGCAGATCATCTAAGCAGAAAATCAATAAAGAAACAATGGCTTTGAATGACACACTGGACCAGATGGATTTAACAGTTATATACATAAAATTTCATCCTAAAGCAGCAGATTACACATAGAACATTCTCCAGAGTAGATCAAATACTGGATCACAATCAGGCCTCAACAAGTACAAAAAGACTGAGATCATACTATGCATATTTTCAAATCACAACACTATGAAACTTGAAATAAACCACAAGATAAACTTTGGGAACACGACAAATACATGGAGATTAAAGAACATCCTACTGAGGAAAGAAGGGGTTAGTGAGGAAACTAAAGAAGTAATAAAAAAAAATACATGGAAGCAAATGAAAATGAACACACAACAGTCCAAACCCTTGGGATGCAACCAAGTTGGTCATAAGAGGCAAGTATATAGCAATACAGGCCTACCTCAAGAAATGAAAAAAGTCTCAAATATACAACCTAACCTTTCACATAAAGGAACTAGCAAAGGAACAGCAAATAAAGCCTAAAGCCAGAAGAAGAAAGGAAATAATAAACATTAGATCAGAAATAAACAATATAGAAACAAAGACCCAGTAGAACAGACCAACAAAACTAAGAGCTGCTTCTTTGAAAGAATTAATAAAATTGATAAACCCCTAGCCAGACTTATCAAGAAAAGAGAAAGAACCCAAATAAATAAAATCTATAGATTTATGAAATCTATAAATAAAATATAAATATAATATAGTATAATAAAGATATATTACATAATTATGTAATATATTATATAATATTATGTAAATAAAATATCAAGTAAAATCTATAGATTTATTTTCTAGATTCAAAAATCTATAAAGAACTTATCAAACTCAAGACCCAAAAAATAAATAATCCAGTTAAGAAGGGGGCAGAAGACATGAACAGATATTTTTCCAGAGATGACATACAGATGCCTAACAGACTCATGAAAAGATGCTCAACATCACTGGGGGGCCTGGGAGGCTCAGTCAGTTAAGTGCCTGACTCCTGGTTTTTGGCTCAGGTCATGATCTCAGGGTTGTGAAACCAAGGTCCAAATTGAGCTCTGCCCTCAGTGGGGAGTCTGCTTGAGATTCTCTCCCTCCGTCTCCCTCTAACCCATCTCCCCATGCTCTCTCTCTCTAATAAGTAAACAAATAAATCTTAAATAAAAAAAAAGATGTTCAACATCACTCATATCAGGGAAATACAAATTAAAAGCATAGAGATACCTCTTCACGCCTGTCAGAATGGCTAAAACTAACAACACAGGAAACAACAGATGTTGGCAAGGATACGAAGGAAGGGGAACCCTGTTACACTGTTGGTGGGAATGCAAACTGGTGCAGCCACTCTGGAAAACAGTATGGAGGTTCCTCAAAAAAAAAATAGAGCTACCCTCTAGCAATTGTACTACTAGGTATTTACCCAAACGATACAAAAATACAGATTTGAAGGGGCACAAGCACCCTGTTGCTTATAGGAACATTATCAACAATAACCGAACTATGGAAGGAGCCCAGTCATCCACTGACTGATGAATCGATAAAGAAGAGGCAATATATATATACCAAGTAACATTACTCAGCCATTAAAAAGAATGAACTCTTGCCATTTGCAATGACACAGATGAAGCTACAGTGTATTATGCTAAGCAAAATAAGTCAATCTGAGGAAGACAAATACCATATGATCTCAGTCATATGTGGAATTTAAGAAATAAAACAGATTAACATATGAGAAGGAAAAAAGAGAGGGAAACAAATCGTAAGAGACTCTGAACTACAGAGAACAGGGTGCCTGGGAGTCTCAGCTGGTTACGCGACCTCCTTCAGCTCAGATCATGATCCTGGAGTCCCAGAATCAAGTCCTGCATCAGGCTCCATTTTCAGCGGGGAGTCTGCTTCTCCCTCTGACCCTCTCACCTCTCTCATGCTCTCCCTCTGTCTCTCAAATAAATAAATAAAATCTTAAAAAAAAAAAACTATAGAGAACAAACTGAGGGTTGATAGAGGGAAGTGGTTAGGGGAATGGGCTAAATGGGTGATGGGTATTAAGGAGGGCACTTGTTGACATGAGGACTGGGTGTTATATGCAAGTAATGAATCACTAAATTCGACACCTGAAGCCAATTTTACTGTATTTTTAAATAAACCCTTGAAATAAAAAAACAACCCTCCCCACAAAATATATGAGGAAGAAACTGACAAAAATGAAAGGGGAAAAAGACAAATCCACAATTAAAGTTGGATAATTCAGCACCTCCATAATCCATAGAAATAGTAAACAGAGCGGCACCTGGGTGGCTCAGTGGGTTAAGCCTCTGCCTTTGGCTCAGGTCATGATCTCAGGGTCTTGGGATCGAGCCCCAAATTGGGCTCTCTCCTCAGCAAGGAGCCTGCTTCCCCCTCTCTCTGTCTGCCTCTCTGCCTACTTGTGATGTCTCTGTCAAATAAACAAATAAAATCTTTAAAAAAAGAAATATTATTAATATCATATCAATATATTTAACAGTTTAGATAGTATTTACGATAGACTACTTAGACAATTCTATGAAAGATAGAGGTTACCAAACTGACACAGAAAGAAACAAAAAATCTGAATGTTTCTATCTTCTGATTTTAATTTCCACAAAGAGGGGCACCTGGGTGGCTCAGTTGGTTAAGCAGCTGCCTTTGGCTCAGATCATGATCCCAAGGTCCTGGGATCTAGCCCTGCATGGGGCTCCCTGCTCGGCAGAGAGCTTGCTTCTCCCTCTGCCTCTGCCTGCCTATCTGCCCACTTGTGCGCTTCTCTCTGTCAAGTAAATTAATTAATTAAATTAAATTTTAAATTTCCACAAAGAACTCTAGGCTCAGGTGGCTTCATTACAAAATCCAATCAAACATTTGAGGAAAAAATAACACCAATTTAACCCAAACACTTCCACACGCAAGAGAATGAAGTTGAACCCTAACCTTAACACCGTATACAAAATTTCACTCAAAGTGAATCAAGGGCAATGATTTCTTGAATATGACACCAAAGCACAGGCAACAAAATAAAAAAATGGATAAATTGTACTGCATCAATATTAAAAACTTTTGTGCATCAAAGAACATGATCAACAGAGTGAAAATGCAACCCACAAAATAGGGGAAAACATTTGTAAATCATATATCTAGTAAATAAATCATATTTCTAGTAATTTCTAGTAATATCCAGAATACATATAAAGAACTCCAACAATTTAAAAAAAGGAAAACAATGATTTTGAAAATGGGCAAAAGACTTGAGAAGACATTATTCTCAAAAAGACATGCAAATAGGGGTGCCTGGGTGGCTCAGTGGTTTAAGCCTCTGCCTTCGGCTCGGGTCATGATCTCAGGGTCCTGGGATCGAGCCCCGCATCGGGCTCTCTGCTCAGCAGGGAGCTTCCTTCTCTCTCTGCCTGCCTCTCTGCGTACTTGTGCTCTCTATCTGTCAGATAAATAAAAAATCTTAAAAAAAAAAAAAAAAGATGTCATCTCACACCCATTGTGTTGGTATTATCACAAACAAACAAAAAATACTCAACAAAGTGTTGGTGAGGATGGGGAGAAATTAGAACCCTTGTGCACTGCTGATGGGATGTAAAATATTACAGCCACTACGGAAACACTTCTTTTAAAAATAAACAATACAATTACTGTATAATCCAGCAATTCCACTTCAGGGTTTATACCCCCAAAGAATTGAAAGCAGAAACTAAAACACATATTTATACACCCTAGTTATTCAGCATTATTCACAAGAGTCAAAAGACGGAAGCAATCTAAGGATCCATCAACAAATGAATGGATAAACAAAAAGTGCTACAAATTTGGTATATAAATACAATGGAATATTATTCAGGCATAAAAAGAAAAGAGATTCTGAGAACACCTGGGTGGCTCAGTGGGTTAAGCATCTGCCTTCGGCTCAGGTCATGATCTCAGGGTCCTGGGATTGAGCCCTACATCCGGCTCTGCTGAACATGGAACCTGCTTGAGATTCTCTGTCTCTCTCCCTCCCTTCAGCTCATGCTCACTCTTTCTCACTATCAAAAAAAAAAAGGGGGGGGGGGCAAAAAATGCTTCTGGAATGGTGACATGAGGAACTCCATATATGTGTTCCCCAGGGAAACAATCATAGCTGGTAAAAATTACAACTTTCCTAAGGGAATATATCAAATGAAGAAACATTTACTAAATCTCTATAAGAATATAAGAAGAGCAAGAGTCTATAGCACTTGAGCCTTGGCCTTCTACCTCCCCTGGACAGTGTGTAGAAAAACAGGCAATTGACTAGCAGTTAGTGAAGCCTAACATTTGTGTGTAATACCAAATGAAGCAGACAGCTAAACAAAGAAGCTATGATGACAACATCACACCAAATAGAAAATATCTATAAAGATATGGAAATTATTTTTAAAAACAAATGGAAATTTTAGATTTAAAAAGTACAAAAATACAAATTAAAAAGTCACTTGAGAAACCCAATAGTAGATTTGAAATGGCAGAAGAAAGAATTAATGAACTTGAAGATAGTAAGATATACTATGAAGTCCAAGGAACAAAAAGAAAATAAAGAAAAATGAGCAGAAAAATGTGGGATACCATTTTTTCCTCTTTTTTAAGTTTTTATTTAAATTCCAGTTAGCTAACATGCAGTATAAGATTAGTTCCAGGTGTGGTGAGTCAACACTTCTATACATCAATCACCTGGTGCTCATCACAAGTGCACTCCTTAATCCCCAAATCCTATTTTCCTCGTCCTCCAACTCACCTCCCTTCTGGGAACCATCAGTTTGTCCTCTACAGTTAAGAGTCTGTTTCTCAGTTTGCCTCTCTTCTTTCTCATTTTTTCCCTTTTGCTCATTTGTTTTGTTTCTTAAGTTACAAATATGAGTGAATTTATATGATATTTGTCTTCTTCTGACTGACTTATTTCATTTAGCATAATACTATATAGCTCCCTTCATGTCATTGCAGATGGCAACATTTTGTTCTTTTTTATGGTCTAGTAATATTCCATTTTATACACACACACACACACACACACACACATTCCACATCTTCTTTATTCATTCATCAGTTGGACACTTGGGCTGTTTCCATAATATGACTATTGTAGATAATGCTGCTATAAACAGAAGTGCATGTATTCCTTTGAATTAATGTTTTAGTATTCTTTGGGTAAATACCTAATATTGTGATTCCTGGATCATAGGGTAATTCTATTTTTAACTTTTTGAGGAACCTCCATACTATTTTTCAAAAGTGGTTGCACCAGTTTGCAATCCCACTAGCAGTGCAAGAGTGTTCCTTTTTGTGTGCAATACCATTAAGTAATGGAAGTACTAGAGGAAAGGGGAAAAGAGTAGGGAAAAAAATTAACCAAAATTATGATTTGAAAATTTTCCAAATTTGATTTTTAAAAATCTACACACCTAAAAAGCTCAAACAACTCAAATAAATGCAGAGAGTCACATCTGGAAACATCATAGTAAAAGTTTTGAAAGCCAAAGAGGAGGAGGAAATTTCTTTTTTTTTTTAAGATTTTATTTATTTATTTATTTATTTTACAGAGAGAAAGAGATCACAAGTAGGCAGAGAGGCAGACAGAGGAGGGTGAGGGAATGGACCATGACCTGAGCCGAAGGCAGAGGCTTAACCTACTGAGCCACCCAGGCGCCCCAAGAAGGAGGAAATTTCTAAAGCAGCAAGAATAAAATGAGTTGTTACTTACAACGGTACCCCAATAGCATTAACAAATTATTTCTCTTCAGAAATGATAGAGAACAGAGACTGTGGGGTGACACATTACAAGTGGAGAAAGAAAACCAAATTCAACCAAAAGTCTTCTATCCAGAAAAAACATCTTACAAAATGAAAATGAAATTAAAAATTCACGGTAATTTCCAGGTAAATGAAAAACTGCTTTAGAGCTGTCTTAAATAAATATTAAGTTACTGAGGATACTTCTTCGGGCTAAATGCAAATGACCGAAGACAGTAATTCATATCCACATGATACTGGAAAAGCAATTGTATGAATAACATGTATATCATGTATAGTTAGACCCATAACATAAAAAATATAATTTCCAATAACAAGCACAAAGAAGGTAGGTGGGAGAAAAGCTGTATTGGAGTAAGGAAATGATACCAGATGGCAACTCAAATCCAGAGGAGCAAATGAAGAGAACCAGAAATGATAAATAGTAAGATTAATATACCAAAGTCTATAAATAAATACTTGCTCTTTTTTCTTTTCTTAGCTCCTTTAATAGACCTAAAAGTGCATATAGTAATAATTAAGCATTGTATTGTTGGATGTGTAACATATATAGATACAATATGTATAATGATAATTGCACCAAAAAGGGAAAAGGGAATAGACCTATAGTCATATCCATATTTCAATGGAAGTAGGTTAGTATTAGTCTACAGTAGGTTCTAATAAGTTAAGATGTATTTGGTAAGCCTTATATAAACCACTAAGAAAATAACAAAAACAATGAAAAATATCATTAAAAGAAGTAAATGTTCTACTAGAAAATATTTACTTAAAACAAAGAAAGTAGCAAAGGAAGAACAGAGGAACAAAAAAAATGAGACATACAGAAACAAAATGTAAAGTAATATATGTAAGTTCAATTATATCCATAATAAAATAAATGTGAGTGTACGAATCAATCAATCAAATAGTCAAAACTGTCAGACTGGGAAAAAATTCAACAATATACTGTCTACTAGAGAAACATTCTAATTAATTCATTGACTTATTTATTTATTTTTTTATTTAGAGAGCACCTGGTGGGGGGGAGGAGACGAGAGAGAGAGAATTTTAAGCAGGCTCCACACCCAATGCGGGGTTCTATCTTGTGACCCCAATGTGGGGTTCTATCTTGTGACCCTGAGATCATGATCTGAGCTGAAGTCAAGAGTTGGACACTTAACCAACTGAGTCACCCAGGTGCCCCCAGAGATACATTTTATATTCAAAGATATGGATAGATTAAAAGTAAAAGGATAGAGGAAAGATATATTTTGCAAACAGCAATCATAAAAAAGCTGGAGTGGCAATACTATCATCAGCTAAAATAGACTTTAAAGCAAAGAATGCTATCAGAGGTAAAAAGGAACATTTTATAATGATAAAAGTCTCAAGCTATCAGGAATATACAAAAATTATAAACATATATGCACCTAACAACAGAACCACCAAAATGCAAAAACTGACAGAATTGAAGGGAAAAACAGACAATTTGACAATAATAGAGATTTTAATGCTCCACTTTCAATAATAGAACAACTAGAAAGAAGAAGAACAAGGAAATAGAGATTTCAACATTTATAAACCAACTATCCTTAAAAGACCTTTACAGGTCACCACCAAACAATGGCAGATTACATATTCCTCTCAAGTGTCCATTCACTAAGATAGGTCATTGCTAGAATATAGAGTAAGTATCAAATATTTTAAAATTTAAATTATATAAAATATGTTCTACAACCTTAACGGAGTGAGGAAGGGAAATCAATAACAGAAAGAAATTGGGGACTCACATATATGTGGAAATTAAACAGTATATTCCTAAATAACTAATGGATCAAAACAAATCACAAAGAAGATCAGAAAATACTTTGAGATGAATTAAAATGAAGACACAATTTACCAAACCTTATGTAATGCAGCTAATACGGTATTTAAAGGGAAACATAAAACACCAAATTTAAAAAGAAAAAATATCTTAAACGGACAACCTAAACTTCCACCTGAAGATAGTGGGGAAAAGCAAACTGAACCTAAAGGAAACAAAAGGAAGGAAATAACAGAGATTAGAGCATAGTTAAATAAAATAGAAAACAGAAAACAATGCAAAAATTTAAAACACCAATTTGGTCCTTTAAAAGAAAAAACTGACAGGGGTGCCTGGGTGGCTCAGTGGGTTAATCATCTGCCTTTGGCTCAGGTCATGATCCCAGGGTCCTGGGGTGGAGCCACACATTGGCTCTCTGCTCAGTGTGGAGTCTGTTCTTCCCTCTGCCTCTGCCCTTCCCACCTGCTCATGCTCTCCCTCTGTCTCTCAAATAAATAAGTAAAAAAATCTTTTTTAAAAAGTAAACAAAACTGACCAATTTTTAGCTAGTCTGACCACACAAAAAGCAAAATGAAGAAGAAAAAGACACAGATTAATATAACAAAAAAATGAAAGGAGGGGCTCCGGGGTGGATCAGTCAGTTAAGCATCTGCCTTTGGCACAGGTTGTGATCTCAGTGTCCTGGGATCGAACCCCACATGGGGCTTCTTGCTCAGCCTGCTTCTCCCTCTACCTCTGCCTGCTTCTTCCCCTACTTGTGTTCACTTTCTCTCTCAGTCTGTTAAATAAGAAAATAAAATTGTAAAAAAAAACAAACAAAAAACGGAAAGAGGGACAATACTACTGACAGAAATTTTTAAGGATTAAAGATTATAAGGAATACTATGAGTAACTGTATGCCAATAAATTAAATAATGTAGAAGAAGTACACAAATGCCTAAAAGAGATAAAGAAATTGACTACTGAAATTGAATCAAGAAGAAATAGAAAATTCAAATAGACCTGTAATAAGAGATTGAATATAATTAGAAAACTACCAAAATAAAAATTCCAGACCCAGATATCTTCACTGGTGAATTCTACCAAACATTTAAATGAGAATTATCCTATATATATACAATGGAATATTAGCCATAAAACAAAATAGAAAGAAATCTTGCCATTTGCAACAACACAGATGGAACTAGAATGTATTACACTAAGGGAAGTAAGTCAGTCAGAGAAAGACAAAAAGCATATTTCATTCATATGTGGAATTGAAGATACAAAACTGATGAACAGAGGAGAAGGAAAGGAAAAATAAAAATAAGAGGAAAACAGAGGGGGAGGTAAACCATAAGAGACACTTAAGTAGGAAGCAAACTGAAGGTGCTGGGGGGGTGAGGGTGGAGACTTGTGTAAATGGGTGATAGGAATTAAGGAGGGCACTTGTCATGAGCACTGGGTGTTATATGCAAGTGATGAATCACCAAATTCTATCCCTGAAACTAATAATACACTATATGTTAACTAGCTTGAATTTAAATAAAATCTAAAAGACAAAAAAACAATTCCTCACAGACTCTTCAAAAAAAGTGAGAGGATAAAGCACTTTCCAAATCATTCTATCATGCCAATATCACAGTGATACCAAAACCAGAAAAAGACCTCTCTAGAAAGAAAAACTGAAAACAGATTCAAAATTTTACAACAAAAACTCATTTTAGAACCAAAGACCTCCAGATTTAAAGTGAGGGGGTGGAAAACAATTTACCATGCTAATGGACATCAAAAGAAAGCTGGGGTGGCAATCCTTATATCAGATAAATTAGATTTTAAGCCAAAGACTATAATAAGAGATGAGGAAGGACACTGTATCATACTCAAAGGGTCTGTCCAACAAGAAGATCTAACAATTTTAAATATCTATGCCCCTAACATAGGAGCAGCAGCCAACTATATAAACCAATTAATAACAAAATCAAAGAAACACATTGACAATAATACAATAAGAGTAGGGGACTCTAACACCCCCTCACTGAAATGGACAGATCATCCAAGCAAAAGATCAACAAGGAAATAAATGCCTTAAATGACACACTGCACCAGATGGACATCACAGATATATTCAGAACATTCCATCCCAAAGCAAGAGAATACACATTCTTCTCTAGAGCACATGGAACATTCTCCAGAATAGATCACATCCTGGGTCCCAAATCAGGTCTAAACTGGTACCAAAAGATTGGGATCGTTCCCTGCTTATTTTCAGACCACAATGTTCTGAAGCTAAAACTCAATCACAAGAGGAAAGTTGGAAAGAACTCAAATACATGGAGGCTAAAGAGCATCCTACTAAAGAATGAATGGGTCAACCAGGAAATTAAAGAAAAATTGAAAAAATTCATGGAAACAAATAATAATGAAAACACAACTGTTCAAAATCTATGGGACACAACAAAGGCAGTCCTGAGAAGAAAGTATATAGCGATACAAGCCTTTCTCAAGAAACAAGAAAAGTCTCAAATACACAACCAAGCCTACATCTAAAGGAGGTGGAGAAAGAACAGCAAAGAAAGCCTAAACACAGCAGGAGAAGAGAAATAATAAAGATCAAAGCAGAAATCAATGAAATAGAAACGAACAAACCAAAACCAAAACCAAAACCAAAACCAAACCAAAACAAAACAAAAAAAACAACACCAGAACAAATCAACAAAACTAAGAGCTGGTTCTTTGAAAGAATTAATAAGATGGGGGGGCGGTGGTTTATGGACATTGGGGAGGGTATGTGTTATGGTGAGTGTTGTGAAGTGTGTAAACCTGGCGATTCACAGACCTGTACCCCTGGAGATAAAAATACATTATATATTTATAAAAAAAATTTTTAAAGTTTTTTTAATAAGATTGATAAACCCCTGGCCAGGCTTATGAAAAAGAAAAGAGAAAGGACCCAAATAAATAAAATCATGAATGAAAGAGGAGAGCTCACAACCAGCACCAAAGAAATACAAACAATTATAAGAACATATTATGAGCAACTATACGCCAGCAAATTTGACAATCTGGAAGAAATGGATGCATTCCTAGAGACGTATAAACAACCAAAACTGAACCAGGAAGAGATGAAAAATCTGAACAGACCCATAACCAATAAGGAGATTGAGGCAGTCATCAAAAATCTCCCAACAAACAAGAGCCCAGGGCAAGATGGCTTCTCAGGGAAATTTGACCAAACATTTAAAGAAGAATTAATTCCTATTCTCCTGAAACTGTTCCAAAAAATAGAAATGGAAGGAAAACTTCCAAACTCATTTTATGAGGCCAGCATTACCTTGATTCCCAAACCAGAAAAAGACCCCATCAAAAAGAGAGGATTACAGACCAACATCCTTGATGAATACAGTGTGAAAATTCTCACCCAAAATACTAGCCAATAGGATCTAATAGTACATTAAAAGGATTATTCACCACGACCAAGTGGGATTTATTCCAGAGCTGCAAGGCCGGTTCAACATCCACAAATAATCAATGTAATACAATACATTAATAAAAGAAAGAACAAGAACCATATGATATTCTCAATAGATGCTGAAAAAGCATTTGACAAAGTACAGCATCCTTTTCTTTCTCTTTTTTAAAATTTTTTATTCTTTTACTAGCATATAATATATTATTAGCCCCAGGGGTACAGTTCTGTGAGTCACCAAGTTTATACACTTCATAGCACATACCTTCCCCAATGTTCATAACCCCACCCCCCTCTCCCTACACCCCTACCCCTGGCAACCCTCAGTCTGTTTTGCAAGATTAAGAGTCTCTTATGGTTTGTCTCCCTCCTGATCCCATCTTGTTTCATTTATTCTTTTCCTACCCCCAAGCCCCCGACGTTGCCTCTCAACTTCCTCATATCAGGGAGATCATGTGATAATTGTCTTTCTCTGACTGACTTATTTCGCTAAGCATAATACCCTCTAGTTCCATCCACATTGTCACAAATGGCAAGATTTCATTTCTTTTGATGGCTGCATAGTATTCCAGTGTATATATATATACACCACATCTTCTTTATCCTTTCATCTGTTGATGGACATCTAGGTTCTTTCCATAGTTTGGCTATTGTGGACATTGCTGCTATAAACATTCGGTTGCACGTGCCCCTTTGGATCACTACATTTGTATCTTTAGGGTAAACACCCAGTAGTGCAATTGCTGGGTCATAGGGTAGCTCTGTTTTCAAGTTTTTGAGGAAGCTCCATGCTGTTTTCCAGAGTGGTTGCACCAGTTTACATTCCCACCACCAGTGTACGAGGTTTCCCCTTTCTCCTCATCCTCACCAGCATCTGTCATTTCCTGATTTGTTAATTTTAGACATTCTGACTGGTGTGAGGTGGTATCTCATGGTTTTGATTAGTATTTCCCTGCAGCATCCTTTCTTGATCAAAACCCTGTGTAGGGATAGAGGGTACATTCCTCAATATCATCAAAGCCATCTATGAAAATCCCACAGTAACTATCATTCTCAATGGAAAAAAACTGAGAGCTTTTCCCTAAGGTCAGGAACACAGCAGGGATGTCCATTATCACCACTGCTATTCAACATAGTACTAGAAGTCCTAGCCTCAGCAATCAGACAATAAAAAAGAAATTAAAGGCATCCAAATCAGCAAAAGAAGTAGTCAAACTATCACTTTTGCAGATGATATGATACTTTATGTGGAAAACCCAAAAGACTCTCTGCTAGAACTTGTACAGGAATTCAGTAAAGTGTAGGATATAAAATCAATGCACAGAAATCAGTTGCATTTCTATACACCAACAAGAAGACAGAAGAAAGAGAAACTGAGGAGTCAATGCCATTTACAATTGCACCCAAAACCATAAGATACCTAGGAATAAACCTAACCAAAGAGGCAAAGAATCTGTACTCAGAAAACTACAAAGTATTCATGAAAGAAATTGAGGAAGACACAAAGAAATGGAAAAATGTTCCACACTCATGGATTGGAAGAACAAATATTGTGAAAATGTCTATGCTACCTAAAGCAATCTACATGTTTAATGCAATCCCTATCAAAATCCCATCCATTTTTTTCAAAGAGATGGAACAAATAATCCTAAAATTTATATGGAACCAGAAAAAATCCTGAATAGCCAGAGGAATGTTGAAAAAGAAAGCCAAAGTTGGTGGCATCGCAATTCCATACTTCAAGCTTTATTACAAAGCTGTCATCATCAAGACAGTATGCTACTGGCACAAAAACAGACATATAGGTCAATGGAACAGAATAGAGAGCCCAGAAATAGACCCTCAACTCCATGGTCAACTAAACTTTGACAAAGCAAGAAAGAATGTCCAATGGAAAAAAGACAGTGTCTTCAACAAATGGTGTTGGGAACATAGGACAGACACATGCAGAAAAATGAAACCGGACCATTTCCTTACACCACACACAAAAGTAGACTCAAAATGGATGAAGGACCTCAATGTGAGAAAGGAATCCATCAAAATCCTTGAGGGGAACACAGGCAGCAACCTCTTTGACCTCAGCCACAGCAACTTCTTCCTAGAAACACCACCAAAGGCAAGGGAAGCAAGGACAAAAATGAACTCTTGGGACTTTATCAAGATCAAAAGCTTTTGCACAGCAAAGGAAACAGTTAACAAAACCAAAAGACAACTGACAGAATGGGAGAAGATATTTGCAAACGACATATCAGATAAAGGGCTAGTATCCAAAATCTATAAAGAACTTATCAAACTCAACACCTAAAGAACAAATAACCCAATCAAGAAATGGGCACAGGATGAACAGACATTTCTGCAAAGAAGACATCCAGATGGCCAACAGACACATGAAAAAGTGCTCCACATTACTTGGCATCAGGGAAATACAAATCAAAACCACAAATGAGATACCACCTCACACCAGTTAGAATGGCTAAAATTAACAATTCAGGAAAGAACAGATGCTGGCGAGGATGCGGAGAAAGGGAAACCCTCCTACACTGGTGGTAGGAATGCAAGCTGGTGCAACCACTCTGGAAAACAGCATGGAGGTTCCTCAAAAACTTGAAAATGGAGCCACCCGACAAGCCAGCAATCACACTACTGGGTATTTACCCGAAACATACCAATGTAGTGATCTAAAGGGGCACATGCACCCAAATGTTTATACCAGCAATGTTCACGATAGCCAAATTATGGAAAGAAACTAGATGTCCATCAACAGATGAATGGATAAAGAAGATGTGATTATATATATATAATCATTTATATATTTATATATCATTTATATATAATCATTTATATATAATATAATCATTTATATATATAAATATATATATATTCCTCTCTCTCTCTCTCTATATATATATATATGCATAGGAATACTATGCAGCCATCAAAAGAAATGAAATCTTGCCATTTACAATGATGTGCATGGAACTAGAGGGTATTACGCTGAGTGAAATAAGTCAATCAGAGAAAGACAATTACCATATGGTCTCCCTGATATGAGGAATTTGAGAGGCAAAGTGGGAAGTTTGGGGGGTAAGGAAGGAAAAAATGAAATAAGATGGGACCGGGAGGGAGACAAGATGGGATCGGGAGGGAGATTAAGAGAGGGAGACTCTTAATCTCACAAAACAAACTGAGAGTTGCAGGGGGAGGGGGATAGGAAGAGGGTGGTTGGGTTATGGACATTGGGGAGGGTATGTGCTATGGTGAGTGCTGTGAAGTATGTAAGCCTGGCGATTTACAGACCTGTATCTCTGGGGCAAATAATATATTATATGTTAATAAAAAAATTATAAAAAAATTTTACAACAAAACTCTGCTGTACCTAGCAAAATAAAAAAAGAATTATACACCGTCATCAAGCAGAATTTATCCCAGAAATGCAAAGGTGGCTTAACTTCTGAAAATGAATTAATGTAATACAAATATCAATTTAAAGGACTAAAACAACATGATCATCTCAATAAAAGAAGAAAAAGTATTTGACAAAATTTAACAACCTTTCATGATTTAAAAAAAAAAACCCACATCACTCAACAAGAAATAGAAGGCAACATCCTTAATCTGATAAATGGCATCTCTAAAGAATGCACAGATAGCATCATACTTAATGGTAAAAGACTAAGTACTTTCACCCTAAGATCAGGACAAATGTCTCCTCTTGTATCTATTCAATATTGTTGTGGAGGTTCTAGTCAGGGCAGTTACCCAAGATAAAGATATAAAAGCACCCAGATTGGGAAAAAAGAAGTAAAATGATCTCTGTTAGCAGATGAAATGATTTCTATGTAGAAATTCTAAAGAACTCACTAGAAAAAAAGATTAAAACTAATAAATAAGTTCAGCAAGATGGCAGGATAGAAGATCAATATACAAAACTCAACTGTATATATATATATATGTATATATATATATATACATTTCTAATGATCAATCTGAAAATGAAACTAAGAAAAAAATTCCATTTACAATAGCATGCAAAGAAATAAAATACTGAGGAATAAATTTAATAAATGAAATGCAAAACTTTTACTTTAAAAACTATAAAATATTGTTGAAAAATTTAACATGATCTAAATAAATGGAAAACAACCCACATCTTTTTAACAAATGGTGCCAGGACACCAAGACACAAAGACCAACCCCAAATGAATCAAATACATAAGTGTAAGAGCCGTAACTATAAAACTCTTAAAGGAAAATATAGAGTCAGTCTTCATAATCTTAAATTAGGCAATGGGTTCTGAAAGATATGATTGAAAGCATGGACAACAAAAGAAAAAAATAAATTGAACGTTATAGACATTAAAAATCCTTGTGTTTCAAAAAAATTAAAAAATAAATTAAAACTCTTGTGTTGCCAAAGATACCATCAAGAAAATGAAAAGGCAATTCACAAAATGGAGAAATACAATTGCAAATCATATATCTGATAAGTGTATATAGAGTATACAAATAACTTTTGTTACTCAGTAATAAAAAGACAACCTAAGTAAAAAAAAGGCGGGGGTGGGGGGACAAAAAAACTGAATTTCTCCAAAAACAAACCAACATGCATCAGTTATTAGGGAAACTCAAACCAAAACCACGATGAGATGCCACCTCACATCCAATAAGGTGACTGTAACCCTAAAGATAATAACAAAGATGGTGCAAATGCAGAGAAATTGGAACCCTCCTACCTATCAGCTATCAGTGAGAGGACTGCTTTGGAGAAGCAGTCTAGTAGTTCCTCAAGATCCATAGAGTGACTGCATGGCCCTGCAATTTACTCCTAATATATACCTAAGAGAAATGACGACCTACATCTACGATTAGTTGTGCACAAACGCTGTAGTATCGTCATTCATAAGAGAAAAAAGTGACACCACCACCATTAAGTAAAATGTGGTCTAGCTGTGTAATGGAATATTACTTGGTAATACAAAAAAAAGAATGCTACACTAATACAGGCTACACCATGGATAAATCTTAAGAGCGTTAGTCTAGGGGCACCTGGGTGGTTCCGCGGGTTAAACCTCTGCCTTCGTCTCAGGTCATGGTCTCGGGGTCCTGGGATTGAGTCCTGCTTCGGGCTCTCTGCTCAGCGGGGAACCTGCTTCCCCCTCTCTCTCTCTGCCTGCCTCTTTGCCTACATGTGATCTCTCTCTCTGTGTCAAATAAGTAAATAAAATCTTTAAAAAAAAAAGCATTTATCTAAGTAAAAGAAGCCAACTTCAAAAGACCACAGTTTGCATGATTCCATTTATATGAAATGTCCAGAATTGTCAAATCTATACAGATACAAAGTAGATTATTATGTATCTAAGGCTGGGAGAGTTGAGGATAAATGTGTAGTGACTGATTATGGATGGTGGTTTCCTTTTGAAGTGTTGAAATGTTCTAAAATTGATTGTGGTGATGTGTGTACAACTCTGAGGACATACTAAAAAGCACTGAATCATTCACTTTAAATGAACAAATTATATGGTATGTGAATTACATCTCAATAGAGACAAATCTATTATGCAAAGGAAAAAATCTATTAAAATGTCAATGAAATTCACCACATTGGCATAATAAAAGAGAAAAATATAATTTAATCACTACCTGAAAAGCAAAAACAAAATTTAACACCCTTTTATGGTATAAAAAAACAAACAAAGCCACTTTCTAAATCAGTAAGTAATTCAAAGGAAATTTTTTGACCCAATAAAAGACATCTACCTAACAAACAAAAAAATCAGCAACAATTAAAACTAAAAAAAGTCTAAAATAAAACCTACCTAATGGCGAAGCTACCAAATGCTTTCAAACATTGACAATAACGTGGGACATTTACCTTCACCACTTCTCCATTGCCTATCTTTGGCAAAAAGTAAGAAAGAAAGGTTCGCAAGTTAGAAAAAAAGAAGTAAAACTATATTCACAGAGACATATTTATGTATGAAGGAATTCCTGACAAATGTAAAAAAAAAGGCTTGTAGGACTAATAAGTGATATAAACAAGACCACATGATACAAGGTCAATATAGAAAAACGTATTGTATTTTTACATACAAGCAACAATTAGAAAATAAATATTAACATCATTTATAATAATATGCAAAATGAAATAGGGATAAATTTAACAACATGTGCAAGATCTGTGAAATGAGATGAAAACTCAAACTTTTTTTAAAGATTTTTACTTATTTATTTGACAGAGAGAGAGCACAGGTAGGCAGAATGGCAGACAGAAGAAGAGAGAGAAGCAGGCTCTCCGCTGAGCAGAGAGCCTGACTCAGGGCTCGATCCCAGGACCCTAGGATCATAACCTGAGCCAAAGGCAGCGGCTTCATGGACTGAGCCACCCAGGCGCCCCATGAAAACTCAAACATTTCTGAGCAAAATTTTAAAAGACCTCAGTAGTGAAGAGATACTAATGTTCATGGATTGGAAAATAGAACCTCAATCTATAGATGCCATGCAATCTCTGACACAGTTCCAGAAGGATTTTTGAAATTGAAAAGCTGATTCTAAAAAAAAAAATGCTGATTCTAAAATTTATATGGAGGGGCGCCTGAGCGGCTCAGTCAGTTAAGCATCTGCCTTCAGCTCAGACCATGATCCCAGGGTTCTGGGATGGAGCCCCATGACGGGCTCCTTGCTCAGTGGGGAGCCTGCTTCTCCCTCTCCCTCTGCCTTCCTCTCCCCCTGTTTGTGCTCTCTCTCTCTCTCTCTGTCAAATAAATACATAAAATCTTAAAAAAAAAACTTATATGGATATCTAAAGAACCTAAAATACTTAATATAGCTTCAAAGGACGAAGTTGGAGATCTTACACTGCCTGATTTTAAGACTTACTATAAAGCTACAATAATCAAGAAAGTGAGGAAGAATCCAGAAATATATTTATGCATTGGTGGATATTTGATTTTGTCAACTGATTTTCCACAAAGTTTGCAAGGCAATTGAATGAGAAAAAGATATTCTTTTCAACAAATGGTTGCTGGCACAACTGGATATCCTTGCGAAAACAAAACAAGACCCTTGAACTTTTCTTCACTCCACACATAAAATTTAACTCAGAATCGTTCATATACCTAAATGTAAGAACTAAAGCTATGAAACTTTTAGGAGAAAACTTTGGAGAAATCTTTGCAATCTTCAGATAAGCGATTACTTCTTAGGAGACAAAAAGCACAAACCATTGACTTCAACAGAATTTAAAACTTCTCCCTATCAAAAGATAACATTAAAGAAATGAAAAGGCAAGTCACAGATTACAGAAAATATTCACAATACATATATATGACAGATGACTCATTACCAGAATATATAGAGAAATTTTATAACTCAAAATAACCCAAATAGGGGCACGTGGGTGGCTCAGGTATTAAGTATCTGCCTTTGGCTCAGGTCATGATCCCAGGGTCCTGGGATCCACCCTCACATTGGGCTCCCTGCTCAGCAGGAAGCCTGCTTCTCTCTCTCCCACTCCCCCTGCTTGTGTTCCCTCTCTCACTGTGTCTCTCTCTGTCAAATAAATAAGTAAAAATCTTTTTAAAAAATAACCCAAATAAAAAATGGGCAAAGGTTTGAAGAAGTATTTCTCAATATAAAATCTAGAAATGACTCATAAGCACATGAAAGGATGCTCAATGACCAGTCATCAAGGAAATGGAAACCAAACCATAAGATTCACTACCCACTCACTAGAATAGCTAAAATTTTAAAACAACCAATACCAACTTTCGGTAACTTACGTGTTGCAAGTTCACTCTTTATATATTGCTGGTGGCATGCAAATAATACATTTTTTTGGGAAACAGGTTGACATATCTTATAAAGTTAAACATATGTTTACCATATGGCCCAGCAATCTCACTTGTAGGTATTTACCCAAGAGAAGTGAGGACACACATCCACACAAACACCTTCACATGAATGTTCATATTAATTTTATTCACAACATTCAACACCTGGAAACAACCCAAAAATTCATCGAAAAGTGAAAAGATTATCAAATTGTGGTATATTCACAAAGTGGAATATGAGTCAGCAATAAAAAAGGATGAACTACTGGTACACACAACAATTTCGGTAAATCCCCCAAATATAATGTCAAATGAAAGAAACTATTCACAGAGGAGTATATACTATATGATCCCATTTGTATGAAGTTTTAGAACAGGCAAAACTAATCTAATACTATCAGAAAATAGTTCGTTTGCTTGCGTCCAGGTATGGTGGGGAATGATTGCCAATGATGCATTAACTTTTGGGGGTGATGGAAATGTTTTAAATCTTGATTTGGGTGGTCATTACATGTATGTGTTTACTTGTCAAAATCTATCATACAATATGTCTTAAATGTATGCCTTTTATTATATGTAAATTAACCTCAATATGTTTATTTAAAAAAATAAATATGTATACTATTTAAATGATTTTAATTAAATAGAGTAATAAGAGATCCTCAAAGTAATTTTTTTGAAGAAGGGGCACACAACATCTGTATTTTGACAAAGCATAGTAGAAACATTTTTATAATCATGAGTGCTTTAATCCTTTGAAGTGATTCTAACCTTTGAGTTTCAGCCTTGGCCAAGAGTAAATCCCTTTAAATTCCAAATAGAAAACATTCTCTTAAATTCTGAAAAAAGAAGATATTCTGTCTTGTTCCGAAGTTTTTAACTGCCTGATGTGGCCCAGAGGTTACCTTGTTTGATGTAGAAAGAACAACTTCAAAAATCATTTTGGTTTTTTCCTGTGGTCTGAAAAGAGACATAACAGAGGAATGGATCCTAACTTCCCTTTTTCTTATTAAGTCATTTAGATCTAGAGGGAAAGGTGTCCTTAAGCCATTATATATGAGAAATTAAGTTCATTAGTCTAAGATATTAATATAATATCTTAGTTAATATATTTTTATAAACAACACACAATTTACTTCTTTTATATGTATTTCCCTGAAAAATGGCAACTTCTGAATGCCACTATGATCACTGACATGTTGACTTAGGCTGGAAAATGCATTTTATTGGAATTTAGTATAGAAAATCTTTAAAATAAAAAACAAGAAAACTTCATTTAGAACCACAAAGTCGTGATATTAAGAGTAGCGTTTAGGGGCGCCTGGGTGGCTCAGTAGGTTAAGCCTCTGCCTTCGGCTCAGGCCATGGTCTCAGTGTCCTGGGATCGGGCCCCGCATCGGGCTCACTGTTTGGTGGGGAGCCTGATTCCCCCTCTCTCTCTGCCTGCCTCTCTACCTACTTGTGATCTCTCCCTCTGTTACATTAAAAAAAAAAAAAGAGTAGCCTTTAGAGCCGATTAGAAACTCACTTCCAACATAATGATATAGGTAAATCAAAAGTAAAAGGATAAAACAAGATATACCACTTAAACATTAAAGGAAACATGGAATGGTTGTATTAACACCAAAGAAGACTTTCTAACAAAAAAATTACCAGGGATAAAAAGGAACATTGAACAATAAAATGTTCAAGTCACCAAGAAGACATAACAATCCTAAATGTGTGTGCACCTGAGAATAGAACTGTACTATACATGAAGCAAGAGCTGACAGGGCGAAAGGGAGACACGAGTCAACTGTTACAGTAGAAGACTTGAACACTCCTCTCTCTGTAATGGAACCAGTAGGTGAGACATTAGCAAGGATCTAGAAGAACTGGGCTTCACCATCAACCAACTGAATCTAACTGATATTTATAGGACATTTCAGCAATAACAGCAGAATACACATTCTTTTCCAGTACATGGGTAATATTCACCAAGATAGACTAGTTGAACCATAAAACACACTTAACAAATTTGAAAGAATTAAAATCATACAAGGGATATTCTCTAAACTTAATGAAATTAAGCTAGAACTCAGTAAGAAAAAGAGGAAAATCTCCAGATACTTGGAAATTAACACACATCTAGATCTCTGATAAGTCAAAGTGGAAGTCCCAAGGGAAATTACAATTGAAACTAGAACACAGTAAAATTTGGGAGATGCACCTAAAGCAGTGATTAGAAAGAAACTTACAGCATTTAATGTTTATGTTAGAAAAGAGAAAAAGGTCTCAAATCATAGTCTAAGCATCCACACCAAGAAACTAGAAAAGAAGAGCAAAATACACCTACCACCAGTAGAAAGAAGGAAACAAAGATTGGAGGGGGGGAAAAATCACCAAAATTGAGGTGAATTAAGGATCTGAAAAGAGCAATGAAACTGATAAATCTCTAGAAAGACTGGCAAAAGACAAGACCCAAATTACCAACATCGGGACTGAAAGAGGAGATGTGATGACAGATTCCGCAGACACTGAAAAAGCTATAAGGAAATACTATGAATGATTCTGTGAACATAAACTGGAGGAGAGTAGGAGGAAGGGGAATGAGTAAACTTTGAGGATGGTGGATATATTTATTTCCATGATTATGTTGACAGTTTTATAGATATATACATATATCAAAACTTAACAGATTACAGATTTTAAATATGTAGTTTATTGAATGTAAAGCATACTTCAATAAAACTATTCTTTTAAGGGCACCCAGGTGGCTCAGTCAGTTAAGCATCCAACTCCAGATTTTAGCTCAGGTCATGATCTCAGGGTCCCGGGATTGAGCCCTGGGCCAGGCTCTGCCCTCAGTGGGGAATCTGCTTGAGGGTATCTCTCCCTCTTCCTCTGCCCCTCCTCCTGTTTGCACTTGTGTAAGTGTACACACACACTCTTTCAAATTAAAAAAAAAGAAAGAAAAAACTATTTTTTAAAAAAAAGCTTTTATGGAACAAAACATTTTCCTTGGAGATGGTTAGAGCCTTCACTGCATCTATTACCTGCTGTCTCTGCTGTCCCCATCCTGCGTGTTGTTCCTCCACCACTGATTTTCTCAAGTCACAATAAGGGTCCCTAACACTTTTAGTGTGTGCAATACAATATTATATTTTCTATCCACTTTTATCTCACCCTTTATGCACTGAATTACAAAAGTGGAAGATATTAGTTAGGGTCTACTACAGCTTGATCCACTTAAGTACCAAGTATGAGTTTTATCATAAAAACTCAAGTATGAGTTTTTATCCTCTAGTATCATCAATTATAAGAGACTAGAATTATTCAGAAGGATGCTCACCAGCAGAATTCCTAGAAATACATGGATCAAACGCCAGCTTGGGCTTTGGGGAGAATCCACTGCCTGCATTAAGGCTGCAGACTACAGAACTTGACTTCAATGCTCCCGGTGGCACAGTGAAACCCAGGAGAAGTTCACTCTGGTGTGCAGCACATCTTGACACTCCAAGAACTACAACCTTGGAACACAGGACAGCATGGCACTACAAGCTAGAACTCTCTTGGGCATACTGTGCTTGGGCACCATAAGATTTATCTTTTTGCTTTCTTTTTTTTAAAGATTTTATTTATTTATTTGACAGAGACACAGCAAGAGAGGGAACACAAGCAGGGGGAGTGGGAGAGGAGAGGCAGGCTTCCCACTGAGCAGGGAGCCCGATGTGGGGCTTGATCCCAGGACCTTGGGATCATGACCTGAGCTGAAGGCAGCAGCTTAACGACTGAGCCATCCAGGCGCCCCTCCTTCATTTTTTGTCAAGCAGCAATATACAATTTACTGATGCTAACGGCATGGTGATTCTCTTCATTGAGTGTCCACAACATACACGGACACACACAACCTCATCCCCATTTTCATTGTGCAGCAAACACTTGATGTCAGGAAGCTAAATGATAGAAAATGTGTACAGAGTCAGCCTCCTCTTTGGTGGGAGCTTCAATTTACACATTTCTGTGTTGGAACAGCCGACTCTGGAGCTTCCTCCTCTCATCCTTCCTCTCCTACCTTTCCCTCTCCTGCCTTATCCTGTGACGAAGTAGTTTACAGCATGCTTTCCCATATCGTTGTTCCTTTAAAAATGGAGATATAAATACCTCCCTTGCAAGACTAACGTACAGGTTTAAAACACACACACACACACACACACACACACACACACACACACACGGCAATTACTAGCACAGTGCCCTGGCATGTAACAGGTGCTAAAAAAAAAAAAAGTGAAATCACTTGACTTTCACCCTCATTTCTGTACTATTAAAGTAGCAGCAGCCAGAGTGAAGAGGAAAACGTGCAGGACCAAGAATGGCGAAATGGAAAGAAGTCTTGGCAAAGCCTATTTTCTCTTCTCAGAACATGATTTTGCTCAAAATGATTGTTCTCGAGCATACCCATCTGTTTTATAGCCATTCAGTTGGCTCAAACAGGAGGCCTACTCAGGTGGTCCGGCTCCTAACACACGTCTATGCTCCTTCTCCCCTTTGCTTCAAACGACTCCGTAATTAGTCATTTACTTGGAATATCCTAGATATTTAGTTTATCCCTTTCTTGCTACTACCTATCTTTATTTAAACAAACCAAGGCTCTACCTTTAAAAAAACAAAAAACTATTTCTATCTCTAGTCCTCTTCCCCCTCCACCTCCAAATGCCATGTTTTGCCTCTTCTTCATAGTCAAACTCTATAAAATGTTTTTCCACTTCTCACCTCATGTTTATTTACTCCTTGACTTACCACAACCTGGCTTCTGCCCATATCACCTGATCATTTAATTCTACAGCTATTTGAAGGACCTGCTCTTTGATAGACATTTCTAGGTGTAAGGAGGCCAGTATGATTGGATGGAAAGTAGTATGAGATAAGATAGGAGGGCTAGTCAGAAGCCAGATCATGGAGCTCCTTGTGGGCCATTATAAGAATCTGGGTTTTTCTTTGGGTGAGATGAGCAGCCAATGGGGGATTCTGAAAAGAAAGATATGACAGGGTGTATTTTAAAAGGATCGCTGTGGTTGCTATAAGAATAGACAAACGTAAGCGGGGGAAGGAGAAATGGTCAAAACAGAGACCAGTGAAGTGATTATTGAAATAATCCAGATGAGAGATGATGGTGTTTTGGACCAGATGAGAATGTTGGAACTAGTAAGAATGAGTCTGATTCTCATTATACATTTTTCTTTTTTAAAAAAAATTAACATACAATGTATTATTTGTTTCTGAGTCTCATGTTTCTTCAGATGAGGTTGACAGAATTGTTAGAAGGGGATGTGAGAGCCAAAGGAAAGTCAAGAATGGCTCAAAGTCAAATGAAGTTACCATTTACAAAAGGAAGCCGCAGGGAGGATCTGATTTGGGCAGGGGATGGAAGTACAAAATCAAACCTGGTACATAGCTCATTAGAGATGCCAAGGAATTGGTTAATTATGTGAGTCTGGAATTCAAAGGAGAGGTCTGGGCTGGAAATAGACATGGAGGAGCTATTAGCATATAAATATTTAAAGCCATATGCCCCAGAAACAGAACCATAAATACAGAGAACAAATTGATGGTTGCCAGAGGGGAAGAGGGTGGAGGGATGGGCCAAGTGGGTGAAGAGCAGTGGAAGACACAGGTTTCCAGTTATGGAATGAACAAGTCACAAGGATAAAAGGTACAGCACAGGGACTATAGTCAATGCTGTTGTAAGAGCCTTGCATGATGACAAATTGTAGCTACACTGTAGAGCAAAATGTACACGGTTGTTAAATCACTATCTGCTCACCTGAAACTGATGTCAAAACATGTCTGGGTCACCTGGGTGGCTCAGTCGTTAAGCATCTGCCTTTGGCTCAGGTCATGATCCCAGGGTTCTGGGATCGAGCCCCGCGTCGGGCTCCCTGGTCAGCGGAGAGACTGCTTCTCCTCTCCCACTCCCCCTCCTTGTGTTCCCTCTCTTGCTGCCTCTCTTGCTGTCAAATAAAGACATAAAATCTTAAAAAAAAATCATGTCTAGATAAAATATCCTAGACAACAAGTAGCAAGAAAGTTTAAAGCCTGAGCTCCGGGGCATTCCTTTATTTAAAGGGTAAGATGAGGACGATCCATTGAAAGAGAAGGAGCAAAGAAGTAAGAGTAGTGATGTCCCTGAAGCCAAGCAACGATAGTATTTACACTTCCTCACTTGTAAAGTGAGGAAGAACTCTGAGTTGCTGCTGCGAGATCCAGTAAGAGGGGAACAGAAAATTATCCATTAAATTTAGAAACATTCACAATTTTTTTATTGTTAACAATTTTGCTGAGATATAACACAGATACAAGTCGCCCCTTTACAGTGTAGAATTTGATGGGTTTTAGTATATTCAAAGAGTATTGCCACCATCACCACAATAAATTGCAGGACATTTTCATCACCTTGCCCATGCTCATCCACAGTTGTAAAATATATCGGTACTTTATTCCTTTTTATGACTAAATAATACTCCATTATGTGGATATACCAAATTTTATTTTTCCATTCACCGGTGGTTGGACATTTGGGTTGATTTCACCATTTGGATACTATGAGTAATAATACACTCCCTTTTCCCAAGATTTTATTAATTTATTTGAGAGAGAGATAGAAATAGTAACAGAGACTATGAGTGGGGAGGAGAGGGAAAAGCAGGCTCCCTGATGAGCAGAGAGTCCAACATGGGACTAGATCCCAGGACCCTGGGATCCTGACCTAAGAAGAAGGCAGATGCTAACCGATCAAGCCACCCAGGTTCCCCAATAATGCTCCAATGAACATTTGTGTACAGTTTTTTTTAAGTAAACATATGTTTCCATGTCTCTTGGCTACATATTTCCGGGTCAAAGTTTAACTTCTTGAGGAACTACCTAATTGTTTCCACAGCAGCCATACAATTTTACATTCCCACCAGAAGTCTATGAAGAGTTCCAATTTCTCCACATCCTCACTAACACTTCTTATCTGATGTTTTTAATATAGCCATCTTAGCAGGTATAAAGTGGCATTTCATTGTGGTTTGTTTTGCATTTCTCTAATGACTAATGATGTTCAGCATCTTTCATGTGCTTGTTGGTCATTTGTATATTGTCTTTGAAGAAGTATCTATTCAAATCTTTGCCCATTTTTAAATTGGGTTATCTTCTATTATTGAGTTGTAAGGGTAATTTGTATGTTCCAGATACAAGTTACTTATCAGATATGATTTGCAGACATGTTCTCTCCTTCTATGGGTTGTCCTTTCACTTTCTTGTAGTGTTCTTTGAAACCCAAAAGATTTTAATTTTGTTGATGTCCAATTTTTTCTCTGGTTGCTTGTGCTTTTGGTGTTACGTCTAAGGATCCAATACAAGGTCATGATTTCTATGTTTCTTCTAAAAGTTTTATAGTTTGGACACTTACACTTACTTATTCACACCATTTTGAGTTAATTTTTGTAAATGATGTGAGGCAAAGGTCTAAGTTCATTAGCATGTGGCTTTCCAGTTGTCCCAGCACCATTTGTTGAAAAGACTATTCTTTCCACACTGAATGGTCTTGGTACACCTATCAAAAATCAATTGACCATAGAAACATGAATGAATCATGGAAATTTTGGTACTTGCAAAAAGCAGTTTTAATGAAATAATGGAGACACAGTCTAATGGGAATAAGTTCATGACACCATGAAGGGTGAGAAACTGGAAAGAATGAATAGAAGAAAGTTTTTTGCTAGTTGGAGGAGCAAAAAAATGGAGCCATAAAAGAAGGGTGAGGAGTTCAGCTCCTGGCTGAAAACCCATGTGTTGTTAAAAAGGAAACCACAGAGGATTGGGAGGGAGACAAACCATAAATGACTCTTAATCTCACAAAACAAACTGGGGGTTGCTGGGGGGAGGTAGGATTGGGAGAGGGGGAGCGGGCTATGGACATTGGGGAGGGGAGGCGAACCATAAGAGACTATGGACTCTGAAAAACAACCTGAGGGTTTTGAAGGGTCAGGGGTGGGAGGTTGGGGGAACAGGTGGTGGGTAATGGGGAGGGCACGTTTTGCATGGAGCACTGGGTGTTGTGCAAAAAGAATGAATACTGTTACGCTGAAAAAATAAATAAAATGGAAAAAAAAAAAAAAGGAAACCACAGGATTCCAAATGGAATCACCTATGTTAAGGGCCCCAAGTCAGCAATACAAGATTTAGGGAGCTACCTAACCTAATTGCACTTCCAACTCCTTCCTCCAGGAATGGAACCTTTAACCAGTCAACCTGTAACTTCCTGGTCAACACTAGGAAATTTACTGATAGACTGCTGTTCCCCTTAGGAGGGTGACCTTGCCTAAAACAATGGGTTCTTTGCTAATAATTTCCTTTTTTTCCATTCCCTCTCTGCCTTTAAAACCTTGCCTTTCCTGCAGCTCAACAGAACTACCCTCTATCTACTTGCCAGAATCAATTAATAAAACCAATTAGATCTTTAAAATTTACATGGTTGCATTTTTTTTCTTTAGTAGTGTGATCTTTCAAACTTGACCATAGGCAATCACAAAGGCCTCCCCAGCAGGCCTTACAGGGGAAAATGCCCTTCTAACCAGACTTAGTGCACAGCCAGTGGACCGCAGTCTCTGAAGGGAGTTGGGGACTCAGACTCCTCTGGCCAGCTTTGCTTTTATGTGCATTTACAGTCGGATCCAGACATCTCCAACAGAAGCCTCTTTCTCTGGGGTCTTTGGAAGCTTTGCTCAGGTGTCTCTTCTTACGGAGAAAGGAGCAGAAACCACGAAGACACCCTCTCTGCTCTCAGTACTCAGTCCTTTTGCACTCTCAGCCCTTCTCCCTTTCACTCTCCCTAGCCCCAGGTCCAGAAAATTCCTAGAGCCTTTTGGTCTGGGCTCTTTCAGCAATGAGACAGTGAGAGGGATTAACCACTCCTACTCAATGGACCCTTGACTGACATGAAGTTCATGAAGGAAACTAGACCAGGGTCGAGAATGACGGTGTTTCCCTCCAGCTTTGCCTCTTGCTTACACCGTTGCTTTCAGTGAGTAAAGTCTTGACTCTCACTTTCGTCCTGGCTTGTTTTAATCACTACTCCAATACCTGGAGGCTCAGCTCCCTCGAGCTCCTCTGAGCCCAGCTGATGACAGAGGATTACTTCTTTAATGGAAGGCATTAGCAGCATAACTGTATGCTGATGAGGAGGAGATGAAACGAGAGAGAGAGAGAGAGAGAGAGAGAGAGAGAGGATTGCTGGGGTGATAAATCATAGTAGGTCTGCCTAGATCCTCTTACTGTAGGGCTGACACACTCACCCACAACTGCTGGTGATATAGGCTGAGAGCCATGTCACTCACTGGGAAATCACCTCAGCCACACGGCACTAACTTGCCCAAAGCTACTTCCCTTCCCAAGACTAGTGTATGCAGGGACACAGGGTATATTCTTCATCCCAGAGCACCCTGTAGGGTTGGCTAGGTTGCAACTGCATTATAGGGCAGCTTCTCTCTCTGCCCTACTGTGTCTACCTCACTTCCCTACACATGTCTCCCAAGAGCATTTCCCCAACAAACTTCCAGCACACAATGCTCCTTCTTTGTTTCCAGGGAATGATCTAAAGGTTGGCGTGCTCCTATGAAGCAGACTCTAAAATGGGATTTTTGAGCTGGATCCCTTGCTATTGGGCTAGCAACGAGGACCCCATCACTAGTGGTGGTAGAGTGTGGACAGGTCTTGGGATGCTGTAGCAGTTCAATTGCTAAAACTTTCACCAGCAGCGAACCAGTTAGGATACGACTAGAACAGGACGCACTGGCTGGAATACCTCTGATTCCGGAGAGATAAGAGGAAAATAGTGACTATAAAGACTATGGAACTGGGTAGCTGTTGCTAAGCACATAGGTTCATTGAAAAGAAATAACAGCAGGTGTTCAAGACAACTGATTCATCACCAATTCAGGACAAAACATGAGCAGTGTTTCTTAGCAGTGTTTCAGGAAATCCTAATCTCCTGGACCTGGAGAACTGACAAAGAGGAGGATGAGACTCAGAGCTTAATCTTAACAGTAGCAGAGCTTCTCTCCACCAGGTCTCTGTACAGGGTCGGGGTCTAGTAGAAAAGGAGTAGAACCCTAAAGACTTGGGTTGGGAATATCTAGGTGGATGTCATTAAGAACCCACTGGGCCTGCAGAAGTGATCTATTTCCCCTTGTTAAAATACAGTACCCTTCCTTCACTTCAAGATCTTGCAGAGGTCTCAAACAAGGCAAGTGCTTTGCAAGACCTTGCTGTCAACGTTCTGGATCAAGCATAACCCTCTGAGGATGTCCTGAGCCTGCTGAGGGAGGAGAGGGACTATACATCGAAGGAGGTACAGAATCCATGCCCGCAGGAGCTAAGAGGATATACATTAATGAGGTCCCCAGGTTAGGTAAGTAAGAGTTATCCACTCCCGTGATGCAGGATTTAACACACTGGCAGGCGTGTTAACACACTGTGAGGCCCTTGGAGACTTGAAAAAAGTGCTGGACCAAAGGCATGTTGCACAAAGACAGAACACCCACAAGTTACGTTCTTCGTGAGGGCCTGGAACACACTCTATTTAGCAAACCAATGAGGAAAGGACTGATGGCAGGGAGCCAAGAATTGTGGGGAGCTCAGTGGTGACTGTCTTCTGGAGGCCAGTGCTGATGAAAGGAGATCCCTTTCACAACTGGGCTCCTTGACATAGCAATGAGGATTGCAACCATCCAAAAGGATAGAGACAGATGGCAGCACTTGACCATTAAAAATCAAGGTGAGTGAAGATAGGCTGGAGTGGCAGTTAGGGGAGTCCCTGGACAGAGAATCAGGAAGAGGACTAACAGAACATGATGTTCTACTTAAATTTTTAAAAGCAAAGATTATCAGGAAGCTAAAAGTTGTCACCCCAATAAAAGTCATGATCCCTTGTGCAGTATTCTTACATCCAGAACTTACTGACCAAAGGAGAAGCCAGTGTCTGCAAAAGCATGGCAGGTGTATTCAATAATGATACCTCAGAACTTCCACAAAGAACTATGGCTGCTTACACAGGTAACCATGCACTGGTGAAAGGGGACTACTTAGACTTTTTTTTTTTTTTAAGATTATTTATTTGACACAGAGAGAAAGAGAGATCACAAGTAGGCAAACAGGTAGGCAGAGAGATGGGGAGTAGCAGGCTTCCTGCTAAGCAGAGATCCCGATGTGGAACTCGATCCCAGGACCCCGAGATCATGACCTGAGCTGAAGGCAGAGGCTTAAGCCACTGAGCCACCCAGGCGCCCCCTACTTAGGCTTTTTGAGGATTATCGGACAGTCTAAATTGGTATTGATATGCGGGGATCCAAAACACCACCATACCTTCTCTCCTAAACTTGGAGTGGATGGGATCACGGAGTGAGTGGGTCCAAGTCCAGCTCACACTGAGTTGACCTACCCATTGGGTATTTCTGCAATCCCCAATTAACAATAAAACTGAACTGACTTTTTAGTTGTCAGAACTCTCAACTGTAAGATAAGAGTTATTGTGGTAGGAACGCCAAGTGTAAAAAACCAAAACAATATATTTTAATTAATGCCTCTTTCAACTTTAAAGAATGACCTGCTGTAGTCTTTCTCATATCTCCATTTAATTCACCAGTCTGGCCCATATGAAAGCCAGATGAAAAATGGCAGATGACAAGGGACTGTGGCAGCCTTAACCAGGTAGTAGCCCCAATGGCAGCTGTTGTGCTGGATGGGGCATCTTTGGCCTTTAAACCAACCTCAGACACAGACATATATGAGACCATCTGTCTGGCAAATGCGCTCTTTTCCATCCCTATCAGAAAGAAGGATTATAAGCAGTGAATATTCACATGGACAGGAAACAATATCCATTTCCCTCTTTCCCCAGTACTGTGTTAGCTTCCCTGTTTCCCATCACATTATACCTGAAAGGGACTTGGACATTCTACAGAGTAAGATTTTGCGCCACTATACTGATGACATGGTGCTAAACAGATCAGAGGGAGAAGGACGGCAAGTACCCTGGAGGCCTTGCTAAGACACCTGCACACTAGAGGGGGGAGGTAAGCCCGTGGAGGTTTAGGAGACTGCTACATCAGTGAGGTGTCCAGGGGTCCAGAGAGCTGGGGCAGGCCGAGATATTCTATCACTAAGGAAAAAGCACAGTGCTTGGTGAGTCCCTCGAGGGTCTGGAGGTAACATATTCCACACTTGGGAATAGGGCTCTACCGCATTCAGCAGATGTCGTGGAAGGCTGCCAGATGGGGTCCTGCAGCATAAGCCGACTGCAGTGGGAGCAGTCATGCTGCTGGGCCCTCTAACCCAGCAGACCAGAGTGACTAGAGGTGTCTGTGCTGGGAGAAGATGCTGTAGGAGTTGATGACAAGCCGGGTGTGAGGATCACGAGGTGAACAGCAAGGCTGATACCTCTTCAAAAAATGAAGCTCCTGTCCAGCAACTGGTCCTGCGAGTGATGATCTCTCTAATCACAGGACGTCAGGTAACCCTGAGCCAGAGCTGCTCCTGTGACTGGTGTCTGTCAAACGCACTGGGACATGCGGTTGGGGCGAGGGGACAAAGTGGTCAATAGCAAGCCTTCTTAAGAGGACACAGGCACACTCATGCAGGATTGGACCCAGGCCCAGCGAGAGAGTGCCAGCGAGCGGCCTGGGCTGCTGAGAATGAAGAGAGGCAGCTTTGGAGACTGGAGGAGAGAGGAGGAAGGAGAAATGCACATTTAGGGGAGTACTGGGCAGCATGGGCTAGGAAAGCAGCAGGCTTTCAGGCAACACTCAGAGCCTGCTTGAAATGAATGCTGATTTGTGACAATCACAATTTCAGGTCACCATGGGTTTGCATTTTTCTCCATCCACCTTCAGTTGCCTGGATGCGGGTGGGGTATGTTTTTTCAACCAGAGCTGGGATTGTGCCTCTATGTGCAACAGAAGGAAAAAGGGGCGTGTGAAGTGAGGGTGTAAGCCAGGGAGGGATTCTAAGGAGGGACTGTGGAACCCCGCAGGTACAGAGGGAAACAGCGTGAGGTGACGAGGTAAGTGGATTGGAAGTCCTCTTGGGGTTGAAGGGCCACTGGCATGAGGCTAAAGAGAGCGAACTGGAAAGATAGGTAGAGGAGGCTGAGTGGGAAGCTCAAACTCCTGAGCCTGTCAGAGGACAGGGGTCTGGCCAGAAGAGGCAGAAGCTCCAGAAATACAGACAGGTCCATGGACAGAAGAGCACCCACAGGTCAACTGACTGGAATCTCACTATTTCAAGGCACGCAGAAATTCTGACCCTAATCTGCAGTTACCACAGGGTGTAAGAAGCCTTGTGGCATTAAACTCTAACCCACCCTGGAATACTGCCTATGGATTTCCTCAACACGGACTCAGGGACTTGAGGTATATGCCATTTGTCTTCACCTTTCTATTGCCTGACAAACGCACCATTGCTAGACTGTCCACCTACCGCATAGGATTTGTGTGCAAATTAAATGAGCTAATATGTATTAAGTGCTCAAAATAATGACTGACATATAACTCTCAGTAGGTATTAAACATCATTAATTAGAGAACAAATTAAAAAGCAACTGCACACACACACACACACACACACACACACACACACACACAGAATAGACAGATCTATAGAGACAGAAAGTAAATTAGTAATTGCCAAGGGTTGGGGGTTAGAGAGAGCAATGGAGAATGAATGCTAATTGGTACAACATTTTTGTATGTTTTGGGGGGTGGAGTAGGAAAATTAATGTAAAATTAGATTGTGGTAGTGGTTGCATGAATTAGTAAATATACTTTAAAAAACACTATTGAGGGGGCACCTGGGTGGCTCAGTGGGCTAAAGCCTCTGCCTTCGGCTCAGGTCATGATCCCAGGGTCCTAGATCAAGCCCCGCATCGGGCTCTCTGCTCGGCCCTCTTCCTTCCTCCTCTCTCTCTGCCTGCCTCTCGGCCTACTTGTGATCTCTGTCTGTCAAATAAATAAATAAAATCTTAAAAAAAACATTGAATTTTATACTTTAAGAGGTGGATTTTATGATCTGTGAATTATATCTCAAAAAGCTTTTTCTTTAAAGAAACAGTAATGAAAGTTATCCCAAACAAAGCTCCACTGAGAGTAGTGATATTGAGAACCATGCTTATCTTCATTACTCTTCTAGGGAATTATCCTTTCTTAGCTTTGTTATAGCCTGTGGGTCATTTTCACTATGCCAGTAACAGTACCACATGTGAGAATCCTGAGAAAAAGTCACAGTAGAAATGACTGCACTTGCCAGGTGGTTAGGACGTGTTTATTTGAATGCATTTTAATTGGTGTAATTGCATTTCTGGGAGGGAGCATTTCCTTCAGTGTCTCATTCTGTGTTGGCATTATTAATAGCCTGTTATCTACTCACACAGAGCAAGAAAAGCATGCACTTCCAGGGGGATAGGAATAATGCTAATTTTATTCATTTGGCAATACTGGGAGGAAAGATAAACTGATACAGAGGAAAAAAACAAGAACTAATACTTTTCTTAGAAGTATCTGCTTATTTTATGCCTTTGGCTTGGTTCAGTATGCTTGACCGCGGATATCCCAAGACACTCATCATTCATTCATTAAACAACTATTTACTGAACTCCTTCTATAATGAGAAACAGAATATTACTCAAATATGAATGGAGAATAATCTTAGGAAAAAATAAATTTAACTTTTTATAGTTTTCTGACTACAATACTAACTCATGTGTAGATATGCAAAGGAGGAGGCCAGGTCTCCATGTATTTACAGAAGAAGCATAAGGAAATTATGTAGGTGTTTGGTGGCAGCTGTGGCATAAGTCACCCATGCAATGACCTCTCAGCATCCCACACAGGACTGGCCTTCTCCCTGTGGTTCTCAATCTTCATGACCACTTGTAGGGCTTGTGAAACTGGAGATTGCTGTCTTTGTCTAGAAATTGATACAAGAAATCTGATGTGGGGCCTAAAAACATTAATTTCTAGAAAGTTCCCATGAGATATTGGTATTGATGATATTGATGATTGATATTGATGAGATGAGATATTAACACTGCTCTTAGAAAAGCTACCCTCGTCAGAACCATGAGAGAGGAAACATCTTTAGTACCACGTTATCTTCTTTAAGCAAGCTTCTCACTTTTGGGTATGTATGAGACCTTATTACAAAGAAGAGTCCCCTACCTTGGACCAAAGCGGGCAAATTTCCCTTTTCCCTCCTTCCCTTAAACCCAGCTTCCGGGGACCCTCTCATGTAAGGCCCTGTTTTTGGTAGGAAACAGCCAGCCAATCTAATAAGTGAATCAAAGGAATGCTTAGTTGTTGCCAAGGCATTCATGTGTGACCCTGTGCTATAATACTGTTTCCTATTGATATTCAGCTTGAATTTTCTCAGCCTTCCTTCAGGCCAGATCTGTTGTTCTATGCATGACAGCTTTGGCAGTAATGTCTATACTGATACTCCATTTTAATAGTTTGTTTTCACAGAAGGCATAGCTTCATTAATAATTTATTAAATTATTAAAGCAAGAGAAATCTATCAGTCTCATATTCTCGGCATGGAAATCATACAGTATCTTTTAAACGCATGGCACATAAATTCTCCAAAGGTGCCTTAGGAATGGGATCCTAGGTAGGCCTATAGCAGAACTCTAAGGATTTGGGCCAATGCTTGAGGGACACCTGGGCTGCTGGTTGGTTAAGCATCTGCCTTCAAATCAGGTCATGATCTCAGGGTCCTGGGATTGAGGCCTGCATCAGGCTCTCTAGTCAGCAGGGAGTCTGCTTCTCTCTCTCACTCTCCCTCTGTTTTCACTCTCTCAAATGAATAAATAAAATCTTAACAAAATCTTCGTGGGGTGGGAAGCTATGGATGCTATATGTGTATGTGACTATAAATTAATAAGTCACTGCATCTACAGATCTAAAATTAGACTTTTTACAAGGATTTTTAAAACGTTTAAATTGAAAAAATTTTAAAATTAGACTTTCAAAAGGATTTAAAAGGACTCTTTAAAATTAATGTGGAAGAAAGAAGATTTGAACAAACTATCAACTATTTTGACAAAACAGATGTATGAAACAGTACACCCAACTAAAAGGATATATATGCTTTTTAAGTACAATGGAGCATTCGCAAAAGTAGACACATAATGAGACACATAGTTTCAAAAGAGTGAAATATTACAGCATCTATTCTGTAACAACAAATCAAATTGGAATTCATTAAAATTAAGATATAAAGAAAAGCCCCAAATATTTGAGAAGGAAACAACATACATTTAAATAACTCACAGTAAAAGAATAAATCACAAAGAAGTTAGAAAATATTTCTAATTGGGGGTGCCTGGGTGGCTCAGTGGGTTAAAGCCTCTGCCTTCGGCTCAGGTCATGATCCCAGTGTCCTGGGATCGAGCCCCGCATCCGGCTTTCTGCAAAACAGGGAGCCTGCTTCCCCTTCCTCTTTCTCTGCCTGCCTCTCTGCCTACTTGTGATCTCTGTCTGTCAAATAAATAAATAAATAAAATCTTTTAAAATAAAAAAAATTTCTAATTGAATGCTAATAAAAATACAACATATTAGATTCTACGGGATGCAGCCAAAATAGTACTTCCCTAGAAGGAAACCAATACTTAAAAATACTGAAATACAGGGCAATAAGAAAATTTTTAAAGTGTTTAAAAATCAGCAATCTAAGGTTGCAACATAAGAGGCATTTTAGGAAAAGAGGAGTAAATTAGGGGTGCCTGAGTGGCTCAGTCAGTTAAGCAACTGCCTTTGGCTCAGCTCATGATCCCAGGGTCCTGGGATGGAGCCTCACTTCAGGGTCCCTGCTTAGCAGGGGAGTCTTCTGCCCTTCCCCTCTCCTTGCTCATGCTCTCTCACTCACTCTTTCTCTTTCAAATAAATAAATAAAACCCAAGGTTTAGAAGGAAGGAAATAAAAATCAGAAATCAATGAAATGGAAAGCAACCAAATATGGAAAATTAACAAGGCTAAAAGTCAATTCCTTGACAAGTTTGAGTTGATAAACCCTTGATAAGACTGATAATGAAAAATAGGGAAAAATAGAAATTCAACAGTTTAGATGAAGCAGGAACACAATTTACCAGAAAGAAGATAACCTGAACATTTGTATATCTACTATGTAAATGGAATTCAGTAATCAATAATTTTCCCATAAAGAAAACTCTAGGCCAACAGTCTTGGTGAATTCTATTAAATAATTAAGGAAAAAATAATGACAATTATACACAAATTCTGTTAGAATTGAGATAAGTCCACAAAAACTTGTGAGATATGACAAGAAAAGAAACTATAGACTATACTCAGGGACCTGGGTGGCTCAGTGGACTAAAGCCTCTGCCTTTGGCTCAGGTCATGGTCCCAAGGTCCTGGGATTGAGCCCCACATCAGGCTCTCTGCTCCACAGGGAGCCTGCTTCCTACTCTTTCTTTCTCTCTGCCTGCCTCTCTGCCTACTTGTGATCTCTGCCTGTCAAATAAATAAATAAAATTCTAAGAAAATTATAGACTATACAGAGATATGGGCAATAATCCTTACAAATAATTATTAATTGAGGTGAAAATGGATAACATATCATGAGTAAGTAGGGTTTATCACAAGAATGCACGATTGGCTTAACATTTGAAAAATCAATGTAATTCTCCATATTAACAGAATAAAGGAGAAAGACTATGATTGTCTTAATAGACTCAACCTAGTGCAAACCAAAATCCCTGTAGGCTTTTTAAATTAAAATTTAATTCTAAAATTTCTGTGGAAAAGCAAAGCTCTAAAATAGCCAAAAATCTTGAAAAAAAGACAAAAAGGACTGTGAAGGATTATGCTATCTTGTTGCAAGATTTACTATGAAGCTACAATAATCAAGATAGTGTGGTTAAGCAAAATAACAGAAAAATAAATCAGTGAAACAGAAGAGAGTCCAGAAATAGATCCACACACATGTATATATGGTCAATTGACTTGACAAAGACACTGTGATGTTTATATGCCAGCTTGAGTAGGTTATGGTACCCAGTTTTTTGGTCAAACATTAGTCTACATGTTGCTGTGAAGTTATTTTGTAGATATGATTAATGTTTACAAATCAGTTGACTTTAAGTAAAGCAGATTTCTCTTAAGGGTGTTCGGTGAGCCTTGTCTAATCAGTTGAAGATTTTAAGAGCAAAAATTGAGTATTGTAGAAAAAGAACCAACTCTGCTTTAAGACTGGAACATAGAAATCCTGCCTGAGGGCACCTGGGTGCTCAGGCAGTTAAGCATCTGCCTTTGGCTCAGGTCATGATCCCAGGGTCCTGGGATTGAGTCCCTCGTTGGGGGTCCCTGCTCAGCAGGGAGTCTTGATTCTCTCTCTGCTTTTACCCCTCACCCCTGCTTGTGTGGGTGTGTGCTCTCTCTCTCTCAAGTAACTAAAAATCTTTTTTTTTTTAAGACTTTGAAAAAAAAATTTTTATTTTGAAGTAACATGGATGTTTCACCCATTATTTGATTCATATTATTTTTAATTGAGTCAGCTGAAAATAAAGTACATTTATTGGAGTAAGTGGCATGTGTCAGCTGCCCTGACATGTTTTTTCCTTTTTTTTTAAATTAGTTATTTATTTATTTTTTTTTTTTTTAAAGATTTTATTTATTTATTTGACGGAGAGAGAGATCACAAGCAGGCAGAGAGAGAGGAGGAAGCAGGCTCCCCGCGGAGCAGAGAGCCCGATGCGGGGCTCGATCCCAGGACCCTGAGATCATGACCTGAGCCGAAGGCAGCGGCTTAATCCACTGAGCCACCCAGGCGCCCCTATTTATTTATTTTTATTTGTTTATTTACAGCATAACAGTGTTCATTGTTTTGGCATCACACCCAGTGCTCCATGCAGTGAAAAGAAAAATCCTGTTTGAGTTTACAGCTTTCTAACCTGCCCCACAAATTTTGGACTTGCCAGTCCTCTCAATTATTTTTTTTAAGATTTTATTTATTTGACAGAAAGAGATCACAAATAGGCAGAGATGCAGAGAGCCCAATGTGGGACTCGATCTCGACCCTGAGATCATGACCTGAGCCAAAGGCAGAGGTTCAACCCATTGAGCCTGCCAGGAGCCCCAATTCTCACAATTATATTAAAATCTCTCTCTGAGAGAGATAGTGAGAGAAAGAGAGAGAGGAAAAGTAAATATAAACAACTTCTACAAATCAATAACAAAAGAGCAAACAACCAAAAAATTTTTTAAATGGCCAGAAAAAGTATAGCTATTTCACAAAGGGAGATATATGATTGAGCAAAAGCAAGTCATCAGGGAAATGCAAAGTAAAACCACAATGACATACCACTTTACATCTGCTTCAATTGTTAAAACTAAAAACACTGACAGCACCAATGTCAGTGAGAATATGGAGCAACTGGAAATCTCCTGCATTTCTGGTTGAAGTGTAAGATGGAAACCACTTTGGAAAACAGTTTAGTGGTTTCTGTGGAACTACCCCATGACACAACAGAAATGAAATTATGTGTCTACACAAAATCTTACACAAGAATGTCATAATTGCATCCTATATAAAGCAGAAACTTGACACAACCCAAATTTCCATCAAAAGAGGTATGGGGGCACCTGGGTAGCTCAGTCAGTTAAGCGTCTGCCTTCAGCTCAGGTTCGGATCTTGGGGTCCTGGGATCGAGCCCCATATCAGGCTCCCTGCTCAGCAGGAAGTCTACTTCTCCCTCTCCCACTTCTCCTGCTTGTGTTCCTTCTCTCTCTATCTCTCTCTGTCAGATAAATAAATAAAATCTTTATTTTTTAAAAAGGTATGAACAGACAAGTTGTGATATATTCACATAATGCAATACTATTCAGCAATTTAAAAAATGAACTACAAGTACTTTCAAAACTATGGATGAATCTCAAAAATCTTATGTTAAGTGAAAGAAAGCAGAGAGAAAAGAGTACATACTGTATGATTCCTTTCAAAAGAACTTCAAGACTAAGTTACACCAATATATGGTGATAGAAATCAGAACAATAATTGCCTAAGGGAATGGGTACAGGAAAACCTTCTGGAATGATGGAAATGTTCTATGTATTGTGATTTAGCTTAGTGACTACATGGGTATATACATTAATCAAAACAGATTGAATCATTTAGAATCTGCACATTTAACAGTATATAAACTTTTTTAAATTAATAAACTTTAATATTTAGAGCTATCTTTGTTTTGCAACAAAACTGAGCAGCAAGTACACAGCTCCCAGATATTCTCTATCCCCATACACACCCACCCCTCTCATCAACATCCTGCAACACAGTGGTACATTGTTACAATCAGTGAACCTACATTAATGCATCATAACTCCAATCCATAGATTATACTAGAGTTCACTCTAGGTGTTCTACACTCTATGGGTTTTGACAAAGATATAATTTCATGAATCCACTATTTTAGTAGCATACAGAATGGTTTCACTGCCCTAGAAATCCTCTGTGCTCTAACTATTCTTCCTTCTTCTCCACCCAACCTCTAGCAACTACTGATGTGTTTATTGTCTCCATACTTTTGCCTTTTCCAGAATGTCCTGACTACAGTACATAGTCTTTTCAAATTGGATTCTTTCACTTAAGTTTCCTTCATGTCTTTTTATGGTTTGATAGCTCCTTTTTTTTTTTTTTTCACCAAAAATCCTCCATGGTCTGGGTGTATGACAGTATATTTATCAATTTACCTACTGAAGGATATCTTGGTGGCTTCCTAGCCACCAGTTTTGGCAGTTATAAATAAAGGTGGTATAAATATCTGCATGCAGGTTTTGTGTGAACAAGTTTTCAGTTCATTTGAGTAAATACCAAAGGGCATGATTGCTGGGTCATATGGTAAGAGTATGTTTAGCTTTACCAAACTGTCTTCCAAAGTGGCTGCCCCTGTTGTTCCACATCCTTACCAGTATTTAATGTTGTTGGTCTTTTGGATTTCGAACTTTCTAATAGGTGTGTAGTGATACCTCATTGTTTTAATTTACAATTACCTAATGGCATGTGCTTAGAAATATGTTGTTTAATTGCCAAGTATTTTGGGGATTTCCCAGCTATCTTTCTGTTATGGATTTCTGATTTAATTCCATTGTGGTCCGAGAGCAAACATCGTATGATTTCTATTCTTTTAAACATGTTGAGGTGTGGTTCATAGCCCAGAATGTAGTCTATCTTGATGAATGTTTCATATGATCTTGAGAAGAATGTGCAATCTGCTGTTGTTGAATGAAGGAGTCTATAGATGTCAGTTATAACCAGTTAAGTGATGGTGTTGGTTTTGGGTTTTTTTTAAAAGATTTTATTTATTTATTTGTCAGAGAGAGAGTGAACACAGGCAGAAAAAGTGGCAGCCAGAGGCAGAGGGAGAAGCAGGCTCCCTGCCGAGCAAGGAAACCGATGTGGGACTCCATCCCAGGACACCGGGATCATGACCTGAGCCGAAGGCAGCCTCTTAACCAACTGAGCCACCCAGGTGTCCCAAGTGATGGTGTTTTTGAGTTCAATTATGTCCTTATTGATTTTCTGCCAGCTGGATCTGCCCACTTCTCATTTCTTGCTTTTGATCCATTCTGATAGTCTGTCTCTTAATTGGTCTGTTTAAGCCATTGATGCTTAAAGTGATTATTGATATAGTTATATTAATATCTACCATATTTGCTACTCTTTTCTGTTTGTTTTTCTTTGTTTCTGACACTTTTTCTGCCTTTTGTGGTTTTAATTGAACACTTAATATGATTCAATTTCTCTTCTTAGCATATCAATTATACTTCTTTTTTTAAATTGAAGTTTAATCGACAATGTTACATTAGTTTCAGGTGTGAAACAGTGATTTCACGACTCTATACCTTATGCATGCTTACCATCTGTCACCATACAATGCTATTACAATACCATGGACTATATACCTTATGCTATAACTTTCATCCCCATGACTTCTTTATTCCATAACTGGAAGATTGTAACTCCCACTCCCCTTCACCCATTGTGCCCATCCCCCTACTTGCCTCCCCTCTGACAACCACCATTTTGTTCTTTATATTTATGGGTCTGCTTCTGTTCTGTTTGTTTGCTTTGTGTTTTTGTATTCACCATATAAATAAAATTATATGGTATTTATCTTTCTTTGTCCAATTTATTTCATTTAGCATAATACCCTTTAGGTCTACCAATGATGTAAAAAATAGCAAGATACCATTCTTTTTATGACTGAGTAATATTCCAACACACACACACACACACACACACACACACACACACACGCACGCACGCACACACACCACACATCTTCTTTATCCATCCATCTATCAATGGACACTTAAGCTTTCTTCCATATTATGAATACTAAAAAGAATGCTTCAATGAACCTAGGGATGCTTATGTCCTTTCAAATTAATGTTTTTATTTTCTTTGGGTAAGTACCCAGTAGTGGAATTGCTAGATTGCATGGTATTTCTCCTTTTAATTTTCTTGAGAAACTTCATCCTGTTTCCACAGTGATTGCAGCAATTTACATTCCCATGAACACTACAGGCAGGTTCTCTTTACTCCACATCCTAGCCAATACTTGTTAATTTTTGTCTTTTGAATGCTAGCCATTCTGACTAGTGTGAGGTGATAGCTTATTGTGGTTTTGATTTGCATTTCCCTGATGATTAGTGATATATCTGGTGGCTATCTGTATGTCTTTGGGAAAATGTCTATCCGGGTCCTCTGCCCATTTTTAATTGAATGTGTGTGTGTGTGTGTGTGTGTGTGTGTGTGTGTGTGTGTGTGTGTGTGTGTGTTGAGTTGTCTAAGTTCTTTATATATTTTGAATATTAACCCCATAACAGAATCATCATTTGCAAGTATTATCTCCCATTCAGTAGGAATGCCTTTTCATTTTGTTGATCGTTTCCTTTGCTGTGCAAAATCTTTTTATTTTGATGTAGTCAATTAGACTTTTTAAACTTTTTAAAGTGATTACCATAGACTTTGCAATATACATTTATAACTAATCCAAATTTACCTTCAAATAACACTATACCAACTCAGAGGTAGACAAATACCAAATAATAACAAAATATTCCTGACTCTTCCCTCTCATTGCTCATGTTACTACTGTCGTTCATTTTACCTCTACATGAGCATACATATATATATGTATGTATATACGTATATATATTTAATACACTATTGCTATTATTTTAAATGAACTGTTAACTGTTAGACCAATTAAGAACAAGAAAAATAAATTTTTAGGGGCACCTGGCTGGCTCAGTTGGAAAGAGCATGGGATTCTTGCTCTTGGAGTTGTGAGTTCAAGCCCCACATTGCATGCAGAGATTACTTAAATAAATATTTTTTAAAGAACAGAAGAAAAACAAATTTTTTATTCCACCTTCATTTAATCATTCTCCAATGCTCCTTTATGCAGATCTAAGAGTCCAACCTATATCATATCCTTTCTCTTTGAAAAACTTCTAACATTTCAAGCAGTTCGGTTCTACTGGCAACAAATTATTGTTCACCCAAGAAATCTATTCCTCTTTCACTTTTGAAGGATATTTTCATAGGGTACAGAATTCCTGGTTGGTGATTTTTTTCCCCCTCTAGACTTTAAATATCTCATTCCATTCCTTCTTGCTTCCGTGATTTCGAAGGAGAGGTCATATAATGCTCATCATCATTTCTTTTTTGGTAGGGTGTATTTTTCTTGTGACTTTTTTCAAGATCTTTTATCTTTCATTTTTCTGCACTTTGAATATGTATTGTTTTAATTACATTTAAAAACTTTTAGAGATCATTTTGCATTGAGATTCAGATACTTTCTTCTGCATCAGAACTTTGTTGTCCATTTGATCTGGTTTGTAACACTTAGAAGGACAGTACATTTTCAGTTATGTGTTAACCTATCACATTCTCACATTATCACATTCTGAGTCAATTACTTTCTTTTGCCACCCAACTATTTATTGTTCAACTCAACCAGGAACTTACAAGATAGACAAAAGTCCACAGTCATGCCTGAATTGGCTTTTTTTCATTAGTTTCTCTGGTCTTAATTCTAGGAATCAATACTTGGTACTTTTTTCTCTCACAAATGAGAGCAAGAGTCCCATCATCTTCCTTTCACACCTGCATCTTCAAAGGAGCCTCTCCCATGGCTTCCCACTGAACTCAGACCAAATCCACGCCCATCCTCCACTGCCTGGAGAAACTGGACCTGTTTCTCCAACAGAAATGAGTGCTCTCTGCTTATGCATGAGATGATAACTGCCTTCCACAATGGGCTGCCTAGTCTATTCCTTACTTGGCAGTTATAGAACTAAGGAAACCAGGAGTCTTTGAATATGTAAGCAGAACCCACACAAGGACTAACTTCCCAATGGCTGACACAAAAGTCCTAGTGTGAGGCTGGAATGAGCCTCTTCGGGAAAGGGCTGTTTTATATGCTGTTATTACAGTAATGTCATCTTTCAAGACAAACCTTAGAAAGTAGAATAAATTCCATTCAAATCAAATCAACAAATACTTGCTAAGTCACAAGCTGAAAACAAGATTCCCAAATAAGACCTATCCTGCTGCCAATGATTTCCCACCCACCACCTGCTGTAGGGAGTATCTCTGTGGTGAAGTATCCATTAGGGCTCTTGTTCCCTTTTGCTCTATTTGTTCGCTGTCACTGAGAAATATTGTTAGTTCTACACAAGAGGATCCTCTCTATACAGGTTACAAATGGAACAAGAAATATGTGCTTGTGTCCATGCATGAGAGTTTTAAATCAACTTAATACATAGAGTCCTTCCTTCCACAGAGTAATCAAGAGAAGCAAGCTAAATTTCTCACGTAAGAAGTTGTCTGAAGATAATATAAATCGTCTTCTGTCATCTTTTCTTCTCCATACCTACCCAAGGATGGCTTATGTCATTTAGATTAAAGAATAATTACACTTACAAAATGTGAAGAGTAGGACTGCCTTCAGCAGTGTGGCTCATAGACTTTCCTGCAGGTGGCTTTCAGGTGTGTCCTTCACAGTGAAGGGAAGAAGTGAGCACATGCCATGACAGGCTACTGAGCTGCGTATCCACCTCTACCAAGAATTATTCTGTGCTCTTGATTCTTCTAAGTTCTATGCTTCAGAGTACCATACCCTGAAAAGCCCCACTTTCTCCTTAACCACTAAGGAAAATTAGGTAACTTAAGGCAATCCTTGACCCCACTTTAGTGACAGGATGCCTTTGTATAACCTGAAATCCTCATTTAAAGCCAGGTGTGGAAGAAATACCTTGAGTCCTTTGGCATTGTACTTTTAATGCTCTATTCCATTGGTCCTCAACTCTGGCTGTTATTAGCTGGAGACCCAATACACATGGGAGTCACTACAGGCAAAAGGCCTCCAGAGAAATAAATAATTTATTTTATCTTTATTTTTCTTAAGAGTTTAATTATTTATTTGTTGACAGAGAGAGAGAGAGAGCGTACAAGCAGGGAGAGCAGCAGGCAGAGAGAGAAGCAGACTCCTGGCTGAGCAGAGAGTCCAATGTGGGATTCCATCCCAGGACCCTGGGATCATGACCTGAGCCAAAGACAGATGCTTGACCAACTGAGCCACTCAAGCACCCAGAAATAATTTAAATACAAAAGCTGCAAACCTAAGTTTAATAAGGACAACAGAAATAACCTAGAGATCTCCAAACAAAAGTATTATAGTAGAAACCCTAATCTCCAATTTTCTTCTCCATTTACTAACTTTCCCCCTTTGTCAAGAAAACAAATAAGTTAGTACATAATATGTCCCAAATTATTTCCCCACACTATTATCTTCATTACCACATATCTCCAGTCTACTAATATTCTCACTATTATATACTTAGTCCTTTAATTGTTAAGATTTTTATTGTGGACATATCCCAGGCATATTATCAACATTCTTAAAATTAGAGACATAAGTCTTCTCTCAACATCTACTTTAAGAAAATGAAAATGCTTTTCTTGTGATGTATGCTTGATGTGATGCTCATGCTATTCATTTTTTAACACACCAAGCCTTGCAGGAATCCCCCAAATTTTTAAATGCAACTGTTAGATTCTAAGGTAATTCAGGGATCCCAAAAGTGATTCCTTCAGTTAGCCTTAGTCAGGATTTGGGTGTAATAGAGGGAAATTTTGTCTGGTAACAGGTTCTGCTTGGAGATGAGAACAGGGCAGTGATTCTAAACCCTGGAAAACTATCTGATCAAGCTCAGGTGGGGCTCAGGCATATTTTTCCAGAGTTTTGTAGGTGGTCCACATCCACAGCCGATGTTTAGAATCTTTATCTTAGGAAAAACTTCTATTTTAGGGTTTGCCAACTGGCTGCTTTCTCAACCTAGTCCCTGATCTGAGTCGTAGACTTGACACACTACTACAGTTCCAAAGGGGAGGGGCCCGTGGAATGATGGGATGGTTTCAGTCCACCCTGGGGTGGGGCTATGTCCGGAGCAGAGTCAGTATTGCAGGAGATAGACTCTTACATATAAGAGTTTCTCTGTGCTCTGACCCAAAATTAAATCCATGATTCAAGATTCTCTTCCCTCCAAAGTCTTGTCTTAAACAGATTATGAGAAGAGCTGGCAGGAATTAGTTCATCAGTTGCATTGATTGTGATAAGAATGACCAGGTAACTGATAATATAAGAGGGTGAGGAGTACTTTGGGGGCAGGAGGCCCCAGAAAAACACAGAAAAAGGCACTGGAAGTGGAAATAGACAAAGGACAAACTCAACCAAATTCTCGTTTCTGACATAGAGGTTGTGCTTTCTCTGAGCTGGATGGCTTTGATTTCTTTCTGAGATATCAGTGGAAGACTGTCCAAGTGGTGAGAGGAGCAAGTGAGTCTCCATAGCCATGTGATATCTCAGGGTCTCCTTTTCAAAAACTATGCTGGATAGTTACGCTTGAAACATTTAGGAGACCACATTTTTTTCCCTACTTTGAAGAATTAGGCTGAAAATACAACTCCACCCTGGGAGGGCTAACAGAAGTTAAAGTCATAATTTTTAAAAAGGGCTGAGTTTTAAATCTAGGGCAGTGGTGGGTAAAACTATAGTCTGTAGGTCAAATCCCGCCTGTTGCCAGTTTTTGTGTGAGCCTCAGGCTAAGGGTGGTTTTTAAATTTCTAAATGATCAGAAGAGACATCAGAAGACTAGTATCTTCTGATGTGAACATTATGAAATTATTTTCAGTGTCTGTAAATAAAGCTTTATTGAAACATGGCCATACTCATGTATTCATACATTGTATATTTCAATGACAGCTGAGTAGTTGTCACAAGCTGTATGTAGTACTCTGTTACTTTGCAAACCGCTCATCCCACCTCAAAACACAGTGACATGGCTTTAATTCAACAGCATTTTGAGAGCCATGCATATTGCCATAACATGAAATTTTATAATGTGCATAGTGCATGCCCATCACGTCAAGACAAAAAATGGAGAGAAGAGTAAAGTTCAAATAGTACACTTGTAAGACAATGCAGTGTGGATTATTTTGTCATCAAATTGGATGACAAGAACTGTGTCTATTATAACGTGGTGCTATTTAGCTGTGCTAAAAATACAGTCTCTGTTGGTATTACCAGATAGACAAAGCAATCATAACAATTTTCCCAACTCACAGGAAATCACATCAGAAAAAGCAGGAAGTAGAAGAAGGAATACTTTATTATAGCAGAAGTTTTTTCACAAATTTTTTGGAAATGAAGCTGCAACCAAAGATCCCAAATAGCTCATTTGTTAGATAAAGCAAGTTATATGGCAAAGGTCATATTTGATTCCAAGCCAAAGAAATATGTCCAGAGAAAATAAACTGGTTTAAAACTATTAACTTTTGGGCAAAAATTTACTCAAAGAGTTGAGGACATTGGAAGCAACATCAATAGTCAATTTTAAAAGAAGCCAAATGATTTCAAGTGGTCTTCCTTGGTTTTTGACAAGTCAACATACTGTTCATATTGTTGAATATGAACATGAATATGAACATGAATATGAATAACAATACCATATTGTTGTTATTCAAGGAGTCAATGCCAGATCTGAAGTCACTGAGCTTCATCTCTATGAATAGTCTCCATGAAACAACTGCAACTGAGAATATTTTCAAAAACAGCAAGAAAACACTAATCCAGTACAAACTGAAGTGGAATCTGCTAAGATGTGCTACCACAGATGGTGATAAAAATGTATGTGGAGAAAAATGGGGCTTAGTTGGATGAATTTACAGTTTTTGAAAATGTAAGGTGTTTAAAGACTTCATTGTGTTCATTTTATCAGCAGTTACTTCTGAGGAACATATCTGATACCATGTATTTTTGAATTGGTAGTGTCGACAGTGAACTTCCACTCTCATGGATGTAAAAATCTTCAGATCTATAAATTTTGTCATAAATGGAAGCAAATCTCTACTTGTTCTACCACACAGCCCCACAGCAGTGTAATGTTCTGAGGTTATTTTCAGCTCAGGGTTAAGACTAAAATTTCTCTGAATGCAGACTTTCTTCAATCACAGTGATTTAACTTTGAGAGACTTTTGAAATTATTTTTCTAAAGATTTTAAAAAATTTGTTTATTTGACAGAAGGAGACACAGCGAGAGAGGGAACACAAGCAGGGAGAGTTGAAGAGGGAGAAGCAGGCTTCCAGCCAAGCAGGGAGCCCTATGCGGGGTTTGATCCCAGGACCCTGGGACCATGACATATGCCAAAAGCAGATGCTTAATGACTGAGCCACCCAGGCACCCCTGACTTTGGAAATTAGTTTTTGTTGCAGATTTAATGTTTCTTAATGAATTGAGCTTAAAGCCAGAAGGCAAAGCTGTGATTATGTAGAAAACTTGTACTGCTATAAAGTCATTTTGATGACAGCTAATGTTGTTTGAATCACAAGTAATATTAAGCTGTGGTATTTACTTCCTATGTTGTCAAAAATTAAAAGAAGAAGTGAAGAGTCTCCATCCCACACAAATTTGCAGAGAATATATTTTCCAATCTCAACCTACAGTTCCGGCAGTATTTTTTGGACCTCACTCCACATGCAAAGGAAAAATCCCATATTTCAAAATCTATCTAATTGTGCAATTTTAGCTTCTGCTTAACTATCACTTGAGCTGATTAATCTACAAAAATATGCTAAAAGGCACATATCAAGGAAAGAATATAATAGAATTCTATAAATGGCTCAAGTAATTAATGTTCTCTATTAAATCACATGCTTCTGATTGATATCACTATTCAGCAGCACCTATTTGCGTGACAAGACATTTTCTTATCCTGTAAGTACCTACCTCAATTTTGCCTTTTAGCCTATAAAGCCTAAAGGATTTACTATCTGGCCTTTTACAGAAAAAAGAAAAGCCCCTAATCTAGAGGACAGTGAGTATGTGAAAGATGGAGGAAGACCTCATTAAGTTCACTTGTTAGAAAGTTTGGTTAAGTACAAAGTGTAATTATTCTGATTTAGCAAACAAAGCCTTGTCTGCAGTAATGTTACTTGAATGAAAAATAGAATTGGACCTGAAGCTACATCTTTCTGCTATAAACTTACCGCGTACAATTTAGTTTCAGCAAACAACAACAGCTGTCTTGCATTAATGATGCCAATTTGAATTTTTATTAGTTTTATAGTTTTGTGTTTCATCTGTATATCTTCAGATATCAGTAAAACTTATCCTCATAAGTAGTTTATATCTAATATTATATTTGTTCATATGTGTAGCATTATTTTAAAAAGTAAGTTTAAGTCACAATTCTGAAGCTCACGTTTTTTTCCTTCAAAAGAACCCATTAAATACTCGAGTTTGAGAAATGCTGTCTTAACTCAAACTTCCCCGATGCCAAATGCCAGGGCAACTGTCTGTCAGGTGTGAGAAGTGAACATAGGTGAGAACCTCTCCAATCTTCCCAGATGTGTTTTCATTTACTAAAAATGAACGCTATGAATACACCTAAATCGGATTCTTCAGGAAGTGTTTAAAAAGTTGAATGAAGGTGTGCCTGGGTAGATCAGTGGGTTAAAGCCTCTGCCTTCGGCTCAGGTCATGATCCCAGGGCCCTGGGATCAAGACCCACATCCCCACCTCAGGCTCTCTGCTCAACAGGGAGCCTGCTTCCTCCTCTCTCTCTGCCTGCCTCTCTGCCTACTTGTGCTTTCTGTCAAGTAAATAAATAAAATCTTTCAAAAAAAAAAAAGTTGAGTGAAATATTTCTCATCAAGAGGTCATGGAAATGATAGAGCATCTGGAAGAGACTGTGTTGGGCAGAACTGACCGTAACAAGAGTCTGATATTATCTCTTCAAATGCAGTGGTTCTCAACATTAACATGCACAAAACCACCTGATGGGCTTATCTAGGGTGCACAGTAGCAAACCTTTCTCCCAAAGATTTTCACTCAGTAGTGCAAGGAGGAGACCCAGGAATATTCTCTGATAGATGACACATGGACCGCCATATTTTGAGAAACATGGCTTTAGGTTCCTGATCTTCATGGTTTCATTCTGCTCTTTAGAGCCCAGAGGATCTTTTGTAAAGCTCCCTGAACTCCCTACCATAAGAGGTGAGGTAGGAAGAAGAGATTAACCCATTCCACCTTGGTATCTCACGGATGGTTATTATAAATATATGTCCCCTATACTTGTTTGTGGAACATTCTGGAATACAGCAGGTGACTTGAGCTATTTTGTTTGTAATTAGCTAGAAGTAATTCAGGTTTTAAGATTCAAATACTGAATAAAGGAACTTACAGATAAAAAATAAAATGTGACCAGGACTCATTTTCTATCAATCTAGTTATTTTTTTAAAAAAAGCTTTAAACAACAATCTCACTAGTCTCACATTTGTGATTTTCTGCAATCTCCACTGAAGGTCAAACATACATGAAAAAGCCCTTGCTTCATTGCCTAAAAAGACAGACGAATACCTTCATTTTAGATAAAAATCATGAGTCCAGCACATTCTTACTGGTTAATATAAAATCTGTACTACTGAATGGAAGCCTCAGTGTAAGGCATCAACAACCCAGTGTCTCTAAATAAAACGTTAAACCTAAATTCAGGCCACTTCCTAAGCCAACATTGCCAAGGACTTTTACTGGGCATGTTTGTACAGGTTACCTGTCCCAACGACCTGCTGCCCGTTAAAACATAATACATTCATTAGAAACAACAGCTTGTCCTAGCAAAGAAGAGATTTTTAGCACTGGAAAATTACAGGATCAGGGCTCACCTGGTAGCAAAAAGCTCCAGGGCAGTGAGTTCCAGTCGCCGCTCAGCTTCTGATGTTGATATGACTGAAGGGGCTTGGGTTTGCTGCCCAGTTTCCTCACCCGTGAACCTGGAATAACAACGCACCCTCCTTTACAAAGGAACCGTGCTGTGTAGCAAAGTGACAGAGGCTTTCTCCCTATTCAAGAGACCAAGGTATAGCCTCATTTTTTATGATATTCCCCACACATACTCCAACGACTCCTGACCCTTTAACTATGAATTACTCCCTTAGTCTCCGTTTCAATACCTTCTATTCAGAGCCCTTTGGGTTCCTTAACCCTGCTTATGTCCCTGGCTTCGGTCTCTGTTGGTGAACCCTCACCGACATTCCTGACGAACATTACAACATTACGTTTGACTCCCACATCACCTATCCTTCCCAGTGACCTGCAGCCCAGATCCTCTCAGGTGTCTCCACACACAGTGCTCACCGCCATGCCTCTGCCCCGCTGCTTCTGGACAAGCCTGTCAGCCAGCCAGCTGTCCCCGGGCAGGCGGCAGTGGCTCTTGTGGGGGCTGGAGCGCACATCTCTCCCTGACTCTTACCTCTTCCTCCCACGTGCAGCCCCTCACCATGCTGTAATAATGCTCCTTATGTGTCATAACTATGTCACGACTCCCCTCCAGGCATGTGTTACCTCCTGGCTTCTGTCAGATTCCTGGCATTCTGTCCAGGGGGCAGGTCAAGGCATGCACCCAAGGTGGGAATTAACTGTTCGACTTGTCATTCTTCAACGGTTTGGTTTATATGTTTGGGATGGAGAAAGATGAGATGACAAGAGGAAGGACTCAACCTGAGGAATCCCCTAGTATCCTGAAAGCTCTAACATGAGCCCTCATATGAGCTTGAATATCCTAATATTCGACTCCCCAAGATTGTTTCCTTAATCAATAAACATTTTTGCAATCCCACAGACACCATTAACTGAAAACGTTGTTTTAGTGTGCTATTTGTACTTAGTATGTCACAATTTATATTTGAAGAGGCATTCTGTATGATCCTTATATATGGAAATAGTAACATCCCACTAAGATGGCATTATAGGGAAGGGCTCCATTCCATGTAAGAGAAATTTCTGGATAAATGGAAATTTCCTCATTAAAGACCAATCTTCCAAAACATTTCACCATTTTTTCGGTCTTTTAAAAAAAAGGTGAAGAAACAACAAAAACGGGGCATCTGGGTGGCTCAGCCGGTTAAGCGTCTGCATTCAGCTCAGGTCATGATCCCGGGGTGGGGACCCTGTTTCTCCCTCTCCCTCTGCCTGCTGCTCTGCCTGCTTATGCTCTCTTTTTCTGTCAAATGAATAAATAAAATCTTTTTTTTTAATTTCACAATTTTTTTGTTGTGCAAAAACAATGAATACTGTTATGCTGAAAAAATAAATTTATTTAAAAAAATAATTTCACAATTTTTGATGGAACTCTTTAGTTTTTGAAATAATAGTAAAATTAAACTCTTCAATATCTACATAATTAGATTATCAATGGATCTATTTCTAAGATATATGTAGATGCCTGCCTCCTTATGTGATGGAAATCAAACATAATTTGCTGTTGAGTTCCAGCTCCAGAGCATTGGTAAGACTATTCATTATTAAATGTTGTAATAATCCAATACTAATTTTGTTTCTTAGACTTTTTGTCACTCAATATTAGATTGCCAGGTGATACTTCCTGCTATTATTTTACTTGCTGACTTCTTCTAATTCACTGCTTCTAATCTACTCCAGGGCAACAAACCAGGTAACCAAACTTGAGTTAGAAACATGCTTGTGCACCATTGGTGGAAATGTATAATGGTGCAGTTGCTCTAGAAAATACTATTTCGGGGTGCCTGTGTGGCCCAGTGGGTTAAGCCTCTGCCTTTGGCTCAGGTCATGATCTCAGGGTCCTGGGATCGATACCCGCATCGGGCTTCCTGCTCAGCAGGGGGGAGCTTGCTTCCTCCTCTCTCTCTCTCTCTCTGCCTTCCCCTCAGCCTACTTGTGATCTTTGTCTGTCAAATAAATAAATAAAATCTTTAAAAAAATAAAAAAAGGAAAGAAAGAAAATACTATTTCACTCCCCTCCCCAATAGAAATAGAATTACCATATAATTCAGCAATTCCATTTCTCAATATATACCCAAAAGAATAAAGTAGGCCCTCAAGGAGATATTTGTACACCCACAGTCACAACAGAATTATTCAGGATAGCCAAAAGGTGGAAGCAACCTAAGGTCCATTGACAAATGAATGGATAGGATGCCTGGGTGGCTCAGTTAGTTAAGCATCTGCCTTGGGCTCAGGTCATGATCCCAGGATCCTGGGATCAAGTCTCACACAGAGCTCCTTGCTTAGCGGGGAACCTGCTTCTCCCGCTACTTTTGCCTCTCCCTCCTTCTCCTGTGCACTCTCTCTCTCTCAAAGAAATGAAACCTTCAAAACAAACCAAAAAAAGCACAAATGAATGGATAAACAAAATGAAATGTATCCATATGATAAACTAGTATTATAAGGATCCCCCCCCCAAGTCCTACATTGTCCTGGGCACAGTGATCTTTCCCACCTACGAACTCACCCCTCACCCACTCCTCTACTCTGCCCGCCCACTAAAGTCCTTTGAAATCCCCTGTAATGGCTCTTTTCTTTTGCCTCCCTCTTTTAGGTTACAGGAGGGTCGAAAAAGGAGAGAAAGGAACTGAGTAATGGGAGACAGAGTGAGGAAAAAAAAACCAGCTCAAGAGGAGGATCAGGGGAGAGGACGGGATAGCCCCTACCTTCCTGCTTTGCATCAAGCATGAAGGCTAGATCAGTGCACATGCACGTGTGTCTTTTGTTATTCCATTTTACAGATGAGAAAAATGGGGCTTCTGGTGAGGTCCCCTTCCAAATGCTGAAAATGAGTGAAGTAAGAGAAACAAGGACACTGTTATGAGTTCATTATTTTCAGATTATATCCTTCCTACCTGGGGAGGTGTTGAGAAAGAGTTTAAAAAAAAAAAAGGGAAGGCAATCCTGTCACATGCATAGCCTGGATGAACCTTGAGGACACCAAGTTAAGCAAAATAAGCCAGTCACAAAAGACAAACACTGTAGAGACAGACTGGGGAGTTGTGGAGAAGAGAAAACAAGGAGTTGTTCAATGAATCAGAGTTTGAGTTTTGTAAGATGAAAAGAGTTCTAGAAATTGGTTGCACAGCGATGTGAACATACTCCACATGATTCAACTGTATACTTGAAAATGGTTAAAATGGAGAATTTTACGTTATGTGTATTTTACCACAATTAAAAATAAAATTTATAAAAAGAGTTAGAAACACGTATTAATTCATTCAATAACTATTTCTTTTGTGCCTACTGCGTATCAGACCCTGCTCTTCATGCCAGGGAAAAAGTGCTGGTTTTGTCCTTCATGGAGCTCACATTCTGTTGTGTGGTATATAATAGTATATATACCTTTGCAGTCTACCTAATAAAGTGTATGATTTTAGGACACTCGTTTTAGAACATAAATGATTTCTCTCTGAGATCTGCACCCTGACATATTTGAATGAAGAATATATCTGAAGTTAAAATATCTTAATTCCTAAAGAACATGATGATTAAAATGTAAAGACTGACGTATCACCAACACCTTTTGGCTGTTTGCTTAGTTTTTCTTTCCATTATATAGAGTAAGGAATGGGAATATAAGAGACTGAATAGACAAACGAGCAACGGTCAGACTACATATGAAAATAAAACGTTGACCCACAACCTGCAGCAACGTGCCCAGGAAACCAAACTCTTATCTATAATAAACAACCCAGGAAGCCAGCCCACTTTAAATCAGACTTACAGGGAACAAGATCGCTATCTCTAGTGACAATGCAGGAAGCTAAACAAAAACTTCTATAACAATCAGCCTAAAATGGCCAGGACTTGATTAATGACTGACAGCTTCCCTAGGTTTTGTCCCTGCTTCCAATTTAGGACCAACCAGAGAAAGCCAAGTAGATCCCCCTAACCAGTCACCTAGGATGCCCTGCTCCCAGCCAGCCTTCCTCCTGCCTCCCCATGCCAACAGCTCCCAATCGGGCATTCCCGAAGCCTCCCCTTTGTGCACTTTATAAAGCTTTCCCACTCCTCTGCCTGCCTTTGAGTCCCCGCCAAAACACAAGGGACTGTGGCTGTCTCCCTTACTATAGCAAGCGTACAATAAACAGCTTTCGCTTTTCTCATTTTGTTGGTCTTTGTTTATTTCCACAGATGTTTACTATATACTTGCAAACTGCGAGTCAATCTTTTAAAACAGTTAGTAACTCCCAAGATGTCATTGTTCCAGCTCCTAGGTTACTAGCGAGATGGTTGGCTAGTCCTGCCCGTCTCCTGGTACCCAGCTCTCAGCAAGGGGTCGCCCAACATTAACCAGTCTTCCAGCAGATGGCATGATCACCACGCTCCTGCCCCCGATCAAGAGTTCTTTCAGTATTTCAGTGGCATAATTTTTTTAAGTTTATTTTATTTTATTTTATTTTGTTTGAGAGAGAGAGAACATGAGTGGGAGGGGCAGAGAGAGTTTTATGTTTTTTTTAAGATTTTATTTATTTATTTGACAGAGAGAACACAAGCAGGCAGAGCACCAGGCAGAGGGGGAGAGAGGAGCAGGCTCCCCATGTAGCAGGGAGCCTGACGCAGGGCTCAATCCCGGAACCCTGGGACACTGACCTGAACCAAAGGCAACTGCCCAACCAACTGAGCCACCCAAGCACCTCTCTGTGGCATAATTTCTAACAATGAATGATCATTTGAAAAATTCTTTTAGAAAAATTATTTTTCCACTTAGATTCCTAGTTAATCTTCTACTATACTTACTTAAGCATGGAGAAATAATTTCCATTTTGTTTGTTCCAGTGTTCATGGAAGGTTGGATGACCTCCAAATAATGGGGACATTTGTACAAACTACCTTAGATTATATGTGCAAGAACCTAGGAACTATTTCTGCTCGCTTGTATCTGAATAACTACTGGGTAAACATCAGGTGTAAGAAAGATTTGATAAAATAAAGCTGGGTTGACTTTGGTGCTGAATAATCACCGTAATGGATATTACCTTTCAAACACACGGTGTGTTCTTCTCCTTCTACCTCCAAGTATGACCTCTCTCTTTCCTGTGGGCAGCATCCATTTGCCTGAGGTCGGATTATTGTTCTTAGGGCAGAAAGGCAAAGAGAAAATATTACATGTTTTTTTGCAGTCTAGGTCTTTGCTTTTGAGAGTTTTGAAGATCCAGGCTTGCAAAACAGGGTTTCAAAGAGAAAGAGAAAGTATTCCAAATACTCTCTCTTTATGTTTCAAGAGGCAGATCTGGCTGGCTCAGAGATTATAACAAGCACATAATTTTGACCAATGAATGATTATTTGAAAAATTTAACACTAGAACAATTTTATTTTAAACCAGAGTGTAAGGGAATCCCTTAAAAAGGAATGGGAGAATAGAGAAATCCCTTCTCTTTTAGGTGTGGGGAGGAACAGCAAGACATATGTGTGCTAAGATTTCCCCTCTAATGAGAGAACTAATGGGGAGGAGGACATCTCCTGGGCTGAGAGGAGAGATTTGGAAGATTTCCTGTGCTGTTTCAGACTCACTAAATCATCCCTCAGATTAGATTCTTATATAAAATGTTAAGTTAAATGCATTACGTAATCAGTCTTAGACTTTGGAATTCATGTATTTCATGGGAGTCTGTGCTCTACTCCCTGCTTCACCCCCCATCTTCCCCTGGGGGTAAATGGAAAAGGTATACACGAAGGATCCTTTTGTTGAAACCCATTTGTGTTTGTTACCTTTTAAAAACATTGAATGTGTTAATTATGTTAGTTTAAGAAAACAAAATATGTATACTTTTCAGAAGAATGATTAATTCTCACATAGGGCTCCTTTTGAATCTGTGCAGGAAAGCTAATCAGTCCAGGATATAGGGTATCATTTCTGTTTCTTTATCAGTTTGGCTCCCTCTAGCTGTCAGTTTGAAAATTTTAGTAGGTTCTAAAATTACACATTATTGGCCCCCTTTTATAACACAAAGCAGAGTGATTTTTTCATATGAATGTTTGGGAGGACAGTATTCCATTGTATATACATACCACATCTTCCTTATCCATTCATCTGTTGATGGACACCTAGGGATGTCAAAAAACAAAACAAAACAAAACACGAAATCTTGCCATTTGCAACCACATGGATGGAACTAGAGGGTATTATGCTAAGTGAAATAAGTAAATCAGAGAAAGAATTATATGATCTCTCTGATATGAGGAATTTGAGGGGTAGGGCGGGGAGTCATAGTGGGTAGGGAGGGAAAAAACGAAACAAGATGGGATTGGGAGGGAGACAAACCATAAGAGACTCTTAATCTCACAAAACAAACAGGCTTGCCAGGGGGGTGAGGGGTAAGGAGAGGGTTGAGGGTTATGGACACTGGGGAGGGTATGGGCTATGGTGAGTGCTGTGAATTGTGTAAGACTAATGATTTACAGACCTGTACCCCTGGGGCAAACAATACATTACATGTTAATTTAAAAAAAAGAAGAAGAAGAAGGTTTGGGAGGAAATGATAGACTGATAGAATGTACTTCTTAACAAAGATCATATGTAGAATTTTTTGAAAAATTACTAAGGTTTGTTATAGGGTTGACAGATTTAGCAAATAAAAATATAGTGTACCCAGTAAAATTTAGATTTGAGATTGAAAAACAAATCATTTTTTAGTATAAGTAAGTTCCAAGTATATTACTTTGGAATTCTGTGTATTTTATGTCTTACATCTTATTTGACAAATGAGGATTCTGAGGATCAAAACTTCCTACTCCAAACTCTATTTTTCCCATTTTCACATGGCTTATTCTTGCTTTTTCATTCTTAGGCTTCCTAAGTTGCTTCCAAAAATCAGCTCAGAGGTCTGATCGGTGGACACTTGATTTTAAGCTGTAAGGATCCTGAGGTATCTTTATTTTAACATGACCAGTGGAAATGATCCAATAAGGATTCATCTGTGTGCAAGTCCCCAGGAGACCTTTACCTCTTACTGAATCCTCCCCACTTGGACCCTAGCGTTGACCTGCATATTTACAGAGAAGGAATTAAGGCTTAGAGGGACTTGTCCAAGGTGACATGACTACTAAGCAGGGAGCTGAGTTTTAACTCACACAGTCAGCCAGAACCAGATAGTAGATGCTCCAAGTTCACGGGCCGTGCAGTCTCTGTCACGACCACTCAACACTGCCATCGTCTGGCAAAAGCAGCTATGGGTAGCACAGACGGACACGCGTGACCAAGCTCCAGTAAACTTTGTTTCTGGACACGGAAATTTGAATTTCCTAGAATTTTCACATATCCTGACTTATTATTCCTTTGACTTCTCTGAATTGTTTTAAAATGTAAACCACACTCTTAGTTCTAGAATAGGGACTGGCAAAGTGAGCCCATAGGTCAAGCCCTGCCCACCGCCTGTTTTTGTAAATCAGGTTTTTCATCTTTTCTCTCCTTGGTGTTCTTCTTGAAGGGCATTTCCATTAATTCTTCGTGATAGATTAATTCATGCAACAGGTGTTGCGATTAATCAAGTCCAATGTTCTATCATTCTGTGGTGCAATGTAGGGCTTTTACTTAAGTAATTGTCTTACAGTCTTCTGGAGCTCTTTTTAAAAACAAATTGGTAGCATTACATGGTAGCTATAAAACTAGTGATTATTTTAATGAAATTGTTCTTTAATCAGATAGTCCATTAGGCATTCTCTTCTTAGTTGGGCACTAATCTAGGCACAATAACTGTAGAAAGAAATGCACTTACCTTTTTTGACAATTCATCAAGAAAACACTTGAATTTCTCTTTGGAATTACATTTGTGCTCATCCTTTGCGGAAGGACAAATAACTGTGATAGACATTGAGGTCCTGGTGGCACCTCACTGAGTGTTCTCACCTGTGCTGTTCCCAGAAGAAGGTGTGTGGAGGAAAAATGAAGACATTTTCTTGGGATTTGGGGTTTTTTTCCTAATACTTATTATTCACATATTACATATTTTCCTTTCAAGTAGTAACATTTTTTTCTCCTAAAAATAGATGAAATCTTAAGCCCCCACCCTAAAATGCCACAAAAGATGAATTCGAAATTGTTAAAATTTAGATCTTTAAAAAAATTTTTTTGTGTTATGTTCATCACCATACAAAATATTATTAATTTTTGATGTAGTGTTCCAAGATTTAAAATTTAGACTTTTAATTATTTTTATTGTGCCTTCTTAGTGTTCAAAAGAAATGGATGAATTGGGACACCTGGGTGACTCAGTCAGTTAAGCATCTATCTTCCACTTGGGTCATGATCTCAGAGCCCTGGGATCAAGTCCCACATCAGGCTCCTTGCTCAGTGGGAAGCCTGCCTCTCCCTCTGCCTGCTGCTTCCCCTACTTGTACTCTCTTTCACTCTCTCACTGACAAATAAATAAAATCTTTTTTTTTTTTTTAAAACTTGATGAACCATACTAGATTGTGGGAAATAGTTAAGTTATTCGGTATCGTACAGTATCAGAACATACCACCCCAAAATATGCTACTTGCACAAAATGATTATTTTGAGCTAAAGGCAACTGAGAAGACAAAGATACAAGAAAAGCTATCTGTCCACCCCACCGCCACACCAATTTGCCCAAAAACAGTACATACATTTACAAAGTTGTCCTCCTCTCCTCACTACTGGTAAGGACCAAAATTAATCACTAGAGACAATTTTAGACTTTAATCAGCCTGGAGACAGCACCAGAGGAGTCTATATAACAATCTTTACCAACAAGATTTTATTTACCATTAGTTTTCCATAATGTGCCTTCCCACAGTGGAATCCCCCAGAGACTCAAAGTTCTTTTCCTTTGTCTTGCTGCTTCTCTAACACTTTAGTGTTTCCTTGCTGAGATGCTTCATGAGCCTAAGTTCTAACCACCCCTTTGAGTTACTCATCTCTGAGTGGTCCAGGTATAAGGGTGGTGCATATGCTAATGAACTTCTGCTTGGTTTTCTCATGTTGACTTGTGTTTTGTCAGCCCGGGTTATAGGGCCCCAGCCAGAGAACCAAAGAGAGTATAGGAAAAAGAATTTTTGTTCCTCTACAATATCTTGAAATTATGTTCTCTGCTTCACAAAGGGATTGTGTTCCTGGTTCAACATAAATCCGTCTTCAAACACATGCCTGGCCTGAGTCTCCAGTCATGTCAGGCAAGGAAGAAAAAAGAGCCTCTATAGATGCAGTTGTCACCCCTGGCTGGGTATCAAAATTATCTGGAGAGATTTTTAAAACCACAGTTTCCTTCGAGTATTAGATTCAGTAGGCCTGGGCTGAGGCTCCGTAGTTAAGAACACTTCTTCTTGCGGGACTGAGTAGAAGTCTATATGAGTTCCCTCTGGCCACTGGAATAAATTACCACAGACTGGGTGGCTGAAAACAACACAGATTTATTATCTCAATGGTGGAGGTCCTAAGTCTGAAATGAAATGGCAGGGCTGCATTCCCTCTGCAGGCTCTAGGGGAGAATGTCTTTCCTTAACATTTCCAGCTTCTGAAGGTCATTTCATTCAAGGTCATTAGCTTGTGGCCTCTTCCTCCATCTTCAAAGCCAGTGCTTTATCATCTCTCTCTCTCTGACATTGACCCTCAGGCCTCCCTCATATACAGACCTTGCAATTACTTTGGATCCGCCCAGATGATCCAGAATAAACTCCCCATCTCAAAGTCCTTAATCACATCTGCAAAATCCCATGTAAGGTGACATACTCAATTCCAGGGGTTAGGGTGTGAACATCTTGGGAGCCTTTATTCTGACTACTCCAGAGCCTGAAATAAGGCAAACATACAACTCCATCCCCAGCATTCTGCCACCTGCAGACATCACTAATTGCTCCACTATTCAACTAGCCTGTCCAAGGTTTTTCTTTTGCAAGAGCAGAGGAGCAAAGAGAGACAGAAAGAGAGAGGACTAGGGTGCCAAAGAGATCTTCTTTGGCTCAAAAACCTTTGCTTTTCTTGATATCTGCATGACAAAAGTAGGGACTTTACCACAAGGACAGTATCTTATACATTATAGATAAGCAGGTAGATCTATATATATCTACAAGCCCATCCTCTTTGCAGCCAATGCAAAGATATACATTTTATACTCAGTGAGCCTCCAAAGCCACGAACTTGAATCTTTTCCTACCAAGTCCTGTTGGTCATCACAACCCTAACCATGACTTAAAGCCCCACACTAGGGAAGAAGTGGGGCATAGTCTTGATCATGGCCTTGGACTTGCTCCAAGGGCCTTCCTGCTCAGCAATGAGACATGCCTATCCTCACTCTCTAGAAGTTTGTGATCAAGAATTTAGCATCCTGGGTTATGCCTGCTTCTACTCCACTGCCCACATCTGAGCACTCTACTACCAGGTCTTAGTTCTAGAGGACTCTCAATCCTGTTTCTTTCCTCTCCTCCTCTTGAATTTAGCTTCCTTAACAGAATCAAGTCATCTCTCGGTTTCCTCAGTAGTGTTCTGCTTTCCTGGTAACTTGCTCCAACAGAGCCCGATTTCACAGACTGCTTCCAGCAGCTCTCCGTCTGCCCTGTGCTTGTGGCACAAGTCTCTCTGGTTTCACACATATGCAGAGGTCTTTCCTCCTTCTGTCAGTGTGTGTTTAGAGATCTGACATATGATTCCTGACAACACTCTTGACTGCTGAGTTGCCATCTGAATGTTTCCAGGCATTCTGCCACAGGCACCAGTGGGTTGACAGCTCTAAATCTACTCAGTCCACCACTGAAGGTGTTGACTCCATAAATTTCTTCTTGAATCTCTGTGGCTTCTCTGAGGCTCCTGTTGCTGCAACATTTTGTGGCAAGTTCCAAAGATGGACAAAAAGATCCCTCTCTAGTTCCTATCCAGCATTCCCCAGTAACATACCTGGTTTCTGGAATCTTCTCACCTAGATAAGAGCTTCTGCACTTACTGGCAGCCAGGCTTATAGTCAATCCGATACTGCAGGGTCCAGGGGTTCCCAATTTATAGATAAAATAGAATTGGGTCTTCATCCAAATATGACTGCCACAGATCCTTCACCCTCCTATGAAAGTTGCCAGTTTCTCTTTTTAAATTATGTGTCTATTCTAGACCTTGGGGGTAAAATGGACAGAGAGTTCAGAAAGATTATCTCTCGGGGCACCTGGGTGGCTCAGTGGGTTAAGCCTCTGTCTTCGGCTCAGGTTGTGATCCCAGAGTCCTGGGATTGAGCCCCGCATTGGGCTCTCTGCTCAGCGGGGAGCCTGCTTCCTCCTCTCTCTCTCTCTGTCTGCCTCTCCATCTACTTGTGATCTCTGTCTGTCAAATAAATAAAGAAAATCTTTTTAAAAAAATCCCCCCCAAAGCAGGATTTAAAAAAGATTTAAAAAAGGATTTAAAAAAGGATTTAAAAAAGAAATTAGGATAATTTCTTAATTATCCTAATTAATTAAATCCTTAAAAAAGGATTTTAAAAAGGATTTAAAAAAGAAAAAAAGAAAGACCATCTCTCCTCAAAATTAATGACCACAGGGACTCCTGGGTGGCTCAGTCGGTTAAGCAACTGCCTTTGGCTCAGGTCATGATCCTGGAGTCCCCGGATCAAGTCCCACATTGGGCTCCCTGCTCAGCGGAGAGTCTGCTTCTCCCTCTGACCCCTCCCTTCTCACTATCTCTCTCTCTTCCTCAAATATATAAGTAAAATCTTTAAAAAAAATCAATGACCACAAAAATGGAAGGATTAATGATGCAATAGCAATTTTAAAAATGTGCATGTGTACAGGGTCGGGGGAGTTGTCTCATTCACATTATAATCTTTAAAAACTCACATCAACTTTTCTTCAACATGTTTGCCACCAGGACAAGGGTGTTGTGAAAACCTCCACTAAGCCTAAACCAAAATGCAAAAGGAAAAGACTCATATGAACATTGTCATCATTGGATGATTCTGGAAGTCTACCACTACTGGTTGTCTGATCTATAAATGTGATGGGATTGACAAAGGAAGTATTCAAAAATTTGAGAAGGAGGCTGCTGAGAAGGGAAAGGGCTCCTTCAAGTATGCCTGGGTCTTGGATAAACTTAAAGCTGAACATGAATGTGGTATTACCATTGATACCTCCCTGTGGAAATATGAGATGAACAAAGTATTATGTGACCATCACTGATGTCCCAAGATGCAGAGACTCTGCCAAAAATATAATTACAAGCACATCTCAGGCTTTCTGTGCTGTCCTGATTGCTGCCACTGGTGTTGGTGAATTTGAAGCAGGTATCTCCAAAAACTGGCAGATTCGTGAGCATGCCTTCTGGCTTACACACTGGGTGTAAAACAATTATCAGTGTTAACAAAATGGATGCCACCGAACCACCCAAGAGCCAGAAGAGATATGAAGAAATCATTAAGGAAGTTGGCACTTACATTAAAAAATTGGCTACAACCCCAGCAGTAGATTTTATGCCAGTTTCTGGTTGGAATGGTGACAACATGCTGGAACCAAACACTAACACGCCTTAGTTCTAGGGATGGAAATTCACCCATAAGGATGGGAATGCCAGTGGAACCACAGTGCTTGAAGTTCTGGGTTGCATTCTGCCACCAACTTATCCAACTGACAAGCTCCTGTGTCTGCCTCTCCAGGACATCTACAAAGTTGGTGATGTTGGTACTGTCCCTATGGGCTGAGTGGAGTCTGGTGATTTAAACCTGCCATGGTGGTCATCTTTGCTCCAGTCAATGTTACAATTGAAGTGAAGCTTATTGAAATGCACCATGAAGCTTTGAGTTCTTTCTGGGGATAATGCGGGCTTCAGTGTCTGGAATGTATCTGTCAAAGATGTTTGTTGTGGCATTGTGGGTCACATCACAGCAAATCAGACCCACCAACCGAAGCATCTGGCTTCACGGCTCAGGTGGTTACCTTGAACCACCCAGGCCAGATCAGTGCTGGATATGCACCTGGGCTGGATTGTCATACAGTTCACATTGTTTGTAATTCTGCTGTGTTGAAAGAGAAGATTGTTGTTCTAGTAAAAAAGCCGAAAGATGGCTCCAAGTTGTTGAAATCTGATGATGCTTCCATCATTGGTATGGTTCCTGGCAAGTCTAGGTGTGTTGAAAGCTTCTTTGACTATCCTTCTCTGGGCTGTTTTCTGTTGGTGACATGAGACAGATGGCTGTTGTGGGTGTCATCAAAGCAGTGAAGAAGAAGGCAGCTGGAGCTGGCCAGGTCACCAAGTCTGCCCAGAAAGCTCAGGAGGCTAAATGAGTTTATCCCCAATACCTGCCACCCCAGTCTTCAACAGTGGTAGAGGAACAGTCTCAGAACTGTTTTGTCAATTGGCCATTTAAGTCAACTGGCCATAACAGTCTGCAACTGGTTAACAATAAATGCATTGTAAAACCTTCAGAGGGAAAGAGGAAAGTTTTGTGGACCATTTGTTTTGTGTGTGTGTATGTGTGGGGGTTTTAAGTAATTAGTTTTGTTTTGTTTTAAGATTTTTGTTTATTTGACAGACAGAGATCACAAGCAGGCAGAGAGAGAGGAGGAAGCAGGCTCCCTGCTGAGCAGAGAGCCCGATGCGGGGCTAGATCCCAGGACCCTGGGATCATGACCTGAGCGGAAGGCAGAGGCTTTAACCCACTGAGCCACCCAGGCGCCCCTAAGTAGTTACTTTTTAAAATCAGTACTTTTTAATGGAAGCAACCTGACCAAAAATCTGTCACAGAATTTTGAGACCTATTAAAACAAAAGGTTTTTTTTTCTTCAAATATTTTATTATTTATTTATTTGACAGAGATGCAGCAAGACAGGGAAAACAAGCAGGAGGAGTGGGAGAGAGAGAAGCAGGCTTGCCACCAGAGAGCCCGATGCTGAGCTCAAACCTAGGACTCCAGGATCATGATCTGATCATGATCTAAGGCAGACACTTAATGACTGAACTACCCAGGTGTCCCTAAAACAAAAGTTTAATGAGAAAAAAACAAATCCCTTCAAAAGGAGAGAGAGAGAGAGAAAGGCAGAAGATTCCCACTATCCTCTTGATTGAGCAGGGTCCTAAATGCTTCTAATTCATCCCAGTTCTGACCACCATAAACAGTATAAAAGGAAGGAAGGTGAGTGGGGGAAAAATCAGTAAAAATCACCATAATACACCCAACAAAAAAGAGGCAGGTGAAAAAGATACATAGGAGGAACCCAGGTATACGTTTTCTAAGCTTCTTCTACTCACCATCTTGTTTGCTGAGCAATGGAAATCCCAGCAATAAACAGGGATTGGGGAAAATAGAAGACAAAGTGAAAATGATAAAAGATTTTATGAGGGAAAAGGGGTCAAAAGAAGAACCAGAGTGAGTGCCTGGTCAGTTTCATCTGTTGTTTGTTTTCCTTTATTGATTCATTGTCTTCAGCATCAAATATGATGTTAACTGGTACTTTGTTTGACATACACATATTTACAATCATATGTAAAAGGGAAAAGCTTAATGCTTCTACTATAGTTTTAAAATCTGAAATAGGTGCTGAAAGTAGTAAAATTTTTTGGCATCAAGGAAGATAATATGATTTTTTTCCTCTTTAATACATATGTAAATTATATCCTTAGATTTCTTAATATTGAATTATTTTTACATTCTTGAGATGCCTTGCTGATCTATATTATTCTTTAAAAGTACTGTTAAGGGGCACCTGGGTGGCTCAGTGGGTTAAAGCCTCTGCCTTTGGCTCAGGTCATGATCCCAGGGTCCTGGGATGGAGCCCCGCATCAGGCTCTCTGCTTGGCGGGGATCCTGCTTCCCCTTCTCTCTCTGCCTGCCTCTCTGCCTACTTGTGATCTCTGTCTGTCAAATAAATAAATAAAATCTTTAAAAAAATAATAAAATAAAAATAAAAGTATTGTTAAATTAGGGACTCCTGGGTAGCTCAGTCAGTTAAGCATCTGACTCTTGATTTCAGCTCAGGTCATGATCTCAGGATTGTGGAATGGAGCCCAATCATGGCTCTGCACTCAGCAGGGAGCCTGCTTGGGATTCTCTCCTTTCCTTCAGCCCCTTCCCGCTGTTTTCTTTCTTGCTCTCTCTCTCTCTCAAATAAATAAACCGATCGTTTTTAAAAAGTACTGTTAAATTATATTTGCAAATAGTTTCTTCAAGATTTTGGCTTCCATATTAAAAGTCTAGATTGGTCTACAATTCTTTCCCAGTCTCTGGCACCAAGGCAGGTTGGTTGGACAACCACCACGATGAGGAACTTCTGACTACATTCTAGAGTAGTTTATTTCCAGCCACAGCCACTGTCAGAGGATAACAGGAAGAACCCCAAAATGTGAGCAAGATATCAGCTGCATTCCCTTGTTTCTGTAACTGTTCATGCTATCTCTATTTGCCTCAAATGTATACTACCATAGAGTCATAGAGTTATACACATGCACATATAGGTGAGCAATGTTTATGAGTTAGGAAGATATGGGATCCTGATGAGGCCTTTATCACACATGAATCCTTCCCATCCTCCAACCCCCAAGCCCTGCAAAACTGAACCCTGGGTCTGCAAAATTCTCCCCTCTTTAATGCACAGTAATTTGCACCTTTTTCAAACCTGGAGCTGGCTCTTGTTGAAATCGAGAGACTTGATTCAGTTTCTACCAAAGCACATAAATGTATTTTCCCAAGAGAAATAGTTTTTTCTCTCAAAAGAATTATGGTGCCAGCTGTAAAGATAAAACAAATTTTCTACCTTAAAATAGAGGCTACAAAATAGATGTGTTTTTAACAATCTTTTGAGCAGGAGACCTTATTTGGGGATATTTTGTCTATAGAAGTTATTATATTCCATATTTTTTTACTTAACAATTTTTTACGTAACAATTAAAAATTATAGATAAAATACAAAATGCATACTTTATTATTTCATGGTGTTGATGGAGTCTGCAATCTGTAGGCTTGTGAATAAACATCACCAACTAAAATTCAAATTAATGGCAGAGTGCCTGGCCAGCTTAGTCAGTCGAGCACGAGACTCTTGATCTTGGGGTCATGAATTCAAACCCCACCTTGGCCGTAGACTTTACTTTAAAAATACATACATACAATTAAAATGAATGGGATCAAAAGTAAATTGAATCACTAAAATCACTGTAATGTTCTGCTTAGGCCACAGCAAAGAACATGATGGCTCTATCAGGAATTGCATTCCTTCCCTGGGGGTAACAGAAATCTCAGGACAGTGACCTAAGCGCAAGAGCTTATTCGCTCATATAAAATCCCAGGGCCGGCGTAGACAGGGCCGGCATAGTGGCTGCACATAGAAGGAGCCAGTCTCAAGTCCTTGACTGTTTCTGTCTCTCCATCTTCAGAATATGACCCATCAACAAGGTCACCTCATGGTCCAAGGCTGGATCCCAGCAGGGTGTCTGCAATTCAGGGAGCAGCAGGGGGCTAAAAGGAGGTTCCTCTCTATTGAACTGGCTTCTGTTACTGAGCTTCCATCGAGTCCCACACATACTTCCACCCAGCCATGTCTCTGAACATATGGGAGATGAGGAAATGTGGTCTTCTTTCTAAGAGGCATCTATTACTAAGAACAAAGGGGAATGGCATTTGGTAGATGGATGGCCATTTCTGCTACAATAATTTAATTATAATTGATGTGGTATGTAAAAACAAAGTTCTAAATTATGAAATATTTCAAATAGAAAATAACATATCTGTGTACCTAATACTCAGAAAAAACATTTGTTTCAAAAATGTATAAGACATAGATCGTTGTAGGCACACCCTAGGCTCACGGTTCTCCAGATGTCGCCACTGTGTTCATGCTCAGGCATATCCTGCCCATGCCTATGTTGTCTTTGTCAGCTTCTATATGCACTCTTAACTATATAGTGTGATTTTGTGTGTGTAAAATTTATACAAATGTTGTCATAATGCTTCATATCATTTCTAGTTTTCCTTTATGGGAGACATGTTGTCAGCATTGATCCTTTCAGCACATGTAGATATAATTCATGCATAATCTAGCACCACTTACCAAAAAGTCTATTCTTTTCCTCACTGATTTGTAATACCACCTCTAGGTGTACCAAGTACTCAAGGATGGTTTATAGCTCTTTTTTTTTTTTTTTTTTTTTGACAGACAGAGATCACAAGTAGGCAGAGAGGCAGGCAGAGAGAGAGAGGGAGCAGGGTAGAAGCAGGCTCCCCGCTGAGCAGAGATCCCGATGCGGGACTCGATCCCAGGACCCTGGGATCATGACCTGAGCTGAAGGCAGCGGCTTAACCCACTGAGCCACCCAGGCGCCCAAGGATCCTTATGTTTGGGCCTATCCAGGATAATTTCTCCATCTCAAGATCCCTAACTTAAAAAAAAAAAATCCCTAACTTAATCACATCTGCAAAGTTTTTGTGTAGTTAAACATTATTTTATTTTAAAATATTTTAACTATTTGGGGCGCCTAGGTGGCTCAGTGGGTTAAAGCCTCTGCCTTCAGCTCAGGTCATGATCCCAGAGTCCTGGGATCAAGCCCCGCATCGGGCTCTCTGCTCAGCAGGGAGCCTGCTTCCTCCTCTCTCTCTCTGCCTGCCTCTATGCCTACTTGTGATTTCTGTCTGTCAAATAAATGAATAAAATCTTTAAAATAAATAAATAAATAAATAAAATATTTTAACTATTTTAAAAATATTTTTAAATATTTTTTTAAATATTTTAAACTTAATTAATAAGTTAAAACTTATTAATTACAGATTGCAGACTCCATCAACACCATGAAATAATAAGTTCTGTAAGATAACATATTCACGGGTTTCATGCATTAATACCTGGACATTTTGGGAAAAGTGATTATTCATCAACCACTTTGAAAATTTATAACATAATCTTAGTTTTAGTTCAATTTGCAAGTTTCTATGGAAGAAGACACTCTGTTAGGATGTTTACTGCAATAGCATCACATTTATAGATTGATGTGAGAATTGGTATCTTTCAGAATACTGAGATTTTCCATTCATAAACATGGTTTATCTCTTTATTCAGCCCTTCTTTTGTACTCTTTAGTAAAGATATACAATTTTTCTGCAAAATTGTACAACTTTTTGTTATATTTATTTTTAAGTACTGTATATATGTTTGTGCTATTGTAAAAATGATTTTTTATTATCACAGTTTCCACTTGTTTTATAGGTATGTACGAATACTATTGAATTTTAATTTATTTACCTTGTACTTAGCAACCTTACTGAATTTTCTTTCATTTCTAAAATTTTATCTGAAGATTCTCTTGAATTTTGTACATAGACATACTTTTCTGTAAATAATTTTTTTCCTATTCTTTTCTTATTCTATTTTTTTCTTGTCTTATTACATTAGCTAGGTACCTCACTGCAAAGCTGAATAATCCTTCTAACTTTTTACTTATATGCTGGTTGCTTTTAGTACTTTGTCAAGTTTCAGGAGTTCCTTTCTATTCCTGGTTTGCCCAGAGATTTTTTTATGTTTAGAAGCTTTTTATTTTTTTAAGTATCCTATACCCAATGTGAACCTTGAACTCAGAACTTCAAGATCAGGATTTGCATGCTGTACTAACTAAGCCAGGCAGGTGCCCCTATTTTCAAGAAAAGGCATTAAATCTTATCTGATGATTTTCTGCATCTAGTGAAATATGCTTTCTTTCTTGTTTAATATGTTAATGGAATCTATTAGTATGTATGCCTAGGATAAACCTTACTTGGTCAAACTATCATTTTTTTTTAACTGATACACGATAAATTTTTATTTACCTACCAAAGGGAAAACCAACATTCACATTAGCTGCCTACCCCGTATTTCCAATAGAGAAGGTGCTTCATTTACTATCCACCTTTAAAATGTTTCAAATAAAATATAGCCAGGAAAATACATAAAGAATTCAGATTATAAACTCTCCAGGTAATTAATGGTCATAATAATGTTGGGACTGCAGTTAAAAAGGAGCAATTTTCTGTAGTCTACTTGGAAGTACAGATAATCAGTACCGAATCTATACCTTAGGTTGTAATAAGCAATTGTAAGCAAATGGTATCAAACTGTATAACTCTTAAAAATTAACCTAAAGTTGTTATGAACTGTATAAAAATTGATATTATTCTTTCAGTTCTCCCAAAAGCTCTACAAAATCAGTGATGTACCATTCTGTGTTGTCTTTTACTTGTCTGATCCCATTTCCTCCAAATCCAATGAAAACATCAGCAGGAGGGCAGGCTTCCATGTCTGTGACGCCATCTCCAATCATGACTACTTTCTGAAATTGAAATTTTTCCTTTAAAAGTTTAATAACTTTTCTTTTCCCACCAGATTCGGCAGTTGGCTGCATCTCATCAAAACCTGCATATTCACCATTAGAGTAGAACTTCAGCCTATTGGCAAAAACATTGGTTGACGGGATATTGAGCTTTGAAGCAACATGCTCTACGATGCTCCTAAAGCCACTAGATATTAGGAAAACCTGAACATTTCGCTCTTGGAGGCGACTTACTAGCTCCCTTATGCCTGGGATCAGGTGTGGTGGGTGCTCAGCTCTGAGCCTTTGCACCTGTTCCCTAGAGGACTGGATCAGCACTAAATGCTCTGTGAGGGCAGCCTTGAAAGGCACTGCCCCACCCATGGCTCCCCGTGTCATTTCTGACACAGCAGCCTCAACACCACGGAATTTGGCTAGCTCATCAATTCCTTCTTCTCTGATGACCTTGCTGTCAACATCAAAGCACACTGCCTCTGCGGAACACAAGAGTTTCTTCAACTCTGAATGGGAGACCATCCTCGGAAGAATCTTCCTCAGAAGGTGCCTGGATGGCACAGTTGGTTAAGCTTCTGCCTTCGATTCAGGTCCTGCTTTAGGCTTCCTGCTCAGTGGGGAGTCTGCTTCTCCCTCTCCCTCTGCTGCTCTCTCTCTCTCTCTCTCTCTGTAGGCTTATTTACATACTCAACTTTCGAAGTTTGGAGTATCTGAGGGTGATGGCGTTGTCTGAAGGAAGCTGAAGGAAAGGCAAGAAGCCTACTTTTCACCACACCCTTCGGCACTTTGACTTCTAACATTTTCCTCATTACCTGCATGAGAGCCACGTGCTCTGCAGTCACACCCGGACGCGCGCGGCCCACAGGCCCCGCCTCCGTCCCCAGGTCCCAGGGTCAGAAAAGCCCAGCCCAGCCGCCGCCGCCACCAGAACACCACGAGCTCTTCCTGCCCGGTAATCCAAACTATCATCTTTTTAATATGTAACTGATTTAGTTTACCAATATTTTATTTAGGTATTTGTATAATAGTTTATCAGTTAGATTAGCCTATACATTTTCTTCATTGTACTGGACTTTCCTCACTTTAATGCCAATGTTAGACTAATCTTGTAAAGCTAGTTACTTAGAAATATAGGAGTTTTTTATATATTTTGGCTATTACGCTTAAGTACATATATTACAAAAATTAGCACCCCATTTGTTTTTTATTTCCCTTAAAATAGAACTTCTTGGGGTGCCTGCATAACTCAGTGAGTCAAGCATTTGACTCCTGATCTCAGCTCAGGTCTTGGTCTCTGAGTCATGAGTTCAACCTCCACATGGAGCCTACTTTAAAAAAAAAAAAAAGAAATTCTTAATTTTAATGTCAAATAGATCAATCTTCTCTTCTCTGATTAGTCTATTTGTGTCTTGCTTAAGGAAGCATTCACTACTCCAAGGTTAAGGAGCTATTCTCTTATATGTTCTTCCCAAAGTTCCACCTCTCACATTCAAGTCTTGGTACACAAGGAATTGACCTGCAGATATGCTGTGAGGTAGATATTGTGTTTTTCCCCATGTGAATAACCAACTATCCAGCACCGTTTGTGAAGTGTGTCTCCTTTCCTTGCTGATCAATAACCCATCCCTGCAGCCCCAGAGATGTGAATGTTGTTGCTGCCCTTGCAGTGGCTTGTCTTTTCCTATGTTTTAGTCAGCTTTGTGGGATCACTGGTCCTTGAGCCCCCCAGCTCTAAATTAGGAAAGCTTTCCTCTAGAAATGGTTTGCTTCCCTATAATGCCTATCTGGCTCCAGAACCCAAGCCCAGCTTCCGCACCCGAACCCAGTCCAAGCATATGTCCCGGGAGCAATACTGCTGTACATCTCCACCAACCCAAGGCAAACCCGCCCCTTCAGGATGCCACTTGCTCCAGTCCAACTTGCATTTTTTTTCAGGGGGTGGCCCTTGGAGAGTGTGGGGTTTACAGAACCTAGTTGAAATGCAGTGGAGGGCTTTCAGAGAACCTTAAAGAAGTAAAGTTCAGACCACTCTCTAAAAATTTACATACATAGTGTGTTTGTAATTTTTGTAAAACAACTGAGATCATACTTTTGTGCTATAATCTTCACTTTTCTGATGTCTTGGAAAGCATTCCTTGTTGATATGTAACATTCATATGTAATTTTAATATTGTAATAGTATTTAATGGTCCTGATTGTGCCATGCATTATTTAACCATTTGTGGACTGTGTTCAAAGACCAGAGGGCCTGCAGCATTTTACAAGTCTCTAGGAGAAATAGGCAGGGTTTGATTTTCAATGTAGAAACAGAAAATAAGAAAAATAATTGCCTCATGCTTTAACAATCAGATGTAAATATACTGTCACTGAAAGTGACCTCTGTGTCATTTCAGGCATGTTAGCATATGTCCAGGGGGGGCTAGGGCAGGGTGGCACATCTGTTTTTTTTCTCCTGTTGCAGATATTTCACATCAAAGACAGCTCCTCAGGCTGCAGAGGTCAGAGGTTGATTTAAAGGGACCCTTTAAATTCAGGCAATTGTATATGAATTAGGAGTGCACACACACACACACACACACACACACACACACAGTTTTCCTTTTGGATGATCTTTTTCTCGAATAGGTCAGAGCCACTGGAGATGGATGCCTCTCACTGCTCAGAAACCACCCTGGAGGGGCGTCTGGGTGGCTCAGTGAGTTAAAGCCTCTGCCTTCGGCTCAGGTCATGATGCCAGCGTCCTGGGATCAAGCCCTGCATCAGGCTCTCTGCGTAGCGGGGAGCCTGCTTCCCCCCTCTCTCTGCCTACTTGTGATCTCTCTCTCTGTGTCAAATAAATAAAATCTTAAAAAAAAAAAAAAAAGAAACCACCCTGGAAACCCAGAGGGATTTCTGTGTGCACAAAGATCTAGGCTGTCCATTCTATACCATTTCAGAGGACATCAGAAGTGCATAAGCAGAGAATCCACAGATACATAATCAGGCCTCCTATAGATATGACTGCCTGTCAGTGTTGTAACTGGAATGTGGGGTTCTTCTTGTATCCACTGGTAAAACACAAAGCCCAATGACGAATCCTTGGTTGATGAACACACAGTGTGTCTCAGTTACTGCCCTGCCAGGTGAGTTTGAAGGTTTCTTCTTAGATCAATACACCTAGACATAAGTAACGTAGGTACCTCTCTAGGCACTTGTCCTATGTCTAGAGGAGTCACTGCCAGTTCTGAGAGTCTCAGATTTACATCATTTTACTGCTCTTAACACACATAATTTCTAGTGTAGAATGGAACGTATAGAATAGGATAAAGAGCTTGATGTGGACTATCAACAATTACAGTCTTTATCATGAAACCCAGGACAACCATATGCTGTCATATTCTTCCACATTATTCTAAATTGTCATCATCAAAAATAAGAATTAAGCGCCAGCATTAGCAACTATTCAAACAGGGGCAAAACATCTCCATAAAAATGTTTATATAATTTCAGAAGTGAAGGCTTTGCCATAAATACAAATATCTATTCCGTTTCTTCTTTTTAAAATTTTGTATTTTATTATGTTCAATTACCCACATATAGTACATCATTAGTTTTTGATGTAGCATTCAATGATTCATTGGTTGCATATAACACTCAGTGCTCATCACCACGCATGCTCTCCTTAATACTCATCACCTGGTCACCATATCCCTCCATGCTCCTCCCCTCTGTAACCCTCAGTTTGTTTCCCAGAGTCCAGAGTCTCTCATAGTTTGTCTCCATCTCTGATTTCTTTCCATTCAGTTTTCTCTCCCTTCCCCTGTGGTCCTCCATGCTTTTCCTTATGTTCCACATATAAGTGAAACCATATGATAATTAATCTTTCTCTGCTTGACTTATTTCACTCAGCATAATCTCCTCCAGTCCCATCAATGTTGATGCAGATGGTGGGTATTTATCCTTTCTGATGTGTTAAGGTACTTCAGAGCCCATTGTGGGGTGAGAGTCATGGTGAGGGAGCAAGACCTGGTGATGGATTTTTATTTTTAATTTTTTTGTTAAAGATCTTATTTGACAGAAAGAGACACAGCAAGAGAGGAAACACAAGCAGGGGGAGTGGGAGAGAGAGAAGCAGGCTGAGCAGGGAGCCCGATGCGGGGCTCCATCCCAGGACTCTGGGATCATGTTCCAAGCCGAAGGCAGACCTTTAACGACTGAGCCACCCTGGCGCCCCGGTGATGGATTTTTTAGTTTAATGTTCTATTGATAGAAACCAAGACTCTCAGGACCAGATCAATAGAAGCGACAAATAAGCTTTGCAGAAATAGAGGCAATGTTTACCACCTCTGATCTCCATCATCTCGTATAGGTGGAAGGTCCTTTGATTTAGATAAGCCTTCAATTAGAAGCAAATCCTTGAGTGGCAACTATGATATCAGTAAAATCATAACACTTTTTAAAAGTGTATGTTTAATCCCCTCATAGACTTAATTACAATGGATCTTTTCATTTCTGAGTATTGTTTTCATTCCTAAGTAACTGATTGTGTGAAATAGGCTCAGCCAAAGATGTAAACTCTTTTTTTATTATTTAAATTGAAGTTAACATATCAGTTTTAGGAGTAGAATTTAGTGAGTCATCACTTACATATAACCCCAGTGCTCATCCCAACAAGTGTCCTCCTTAATGCCCATCACTCACCTACCCCTACCGCCACTCACCTCCCCTCCTGTTCATTCTCTATAGTTGAGTCTCTGTTTGCCTCAGCTTTTATCTTATTCGTCCTTCCCTTTCTCTATATTCGTCTGTTCTGTTTCTTAAATTTCATCAGTGAAATCAAATGGTATTTTTCTTTCTCTGACCTATTTCACTTAGCATAATACACTCAAGTTCCATCAATGGCAAGATTTCATTCTTTTTGATTGAGATATATATACACACACACATACCACATCTTTATCCTTTCCTCAATTGATGGATATTTGGGCTTTTTCCGTAATTTGGCTATTGTTGATGTTGTTATTGTAAACATTGGGGTGCATGGGCCCCTCAAACCAGCATTTTTGTATCCTTTGGATAAATACCTAGTAGTGCAATTGCTGGGTTATAGGGAAGTTCTGTTTTCAACTTTTTGAGGAATCTCCATACTGTTCTCCAGATTGGCTGCACCAGTTTGCATTCCCACCAGTGGTGCAAAAGTTCTCCCTTTTCTCCACATTATCACAAACATCTGTTGTTTCTTGAGTTGTCAGTTTTAGACATTCTGACAGGTGTGAGGTGGTATCTCATTATGGCTGTGATTTGTCTTTCCCTTATGATGAGTAACATTGAGCATATTTTCATGTGCCTGTTAGCCATCTGGTTGTCTTCTTTGGAAAAGTGTCTATTCATGTTTTCTGCCCATTTCTTTTTCTTTTTTTTTTTTTAAGATTTATTTATTTATTTGACAGGCAGAGATTGCAAGTAGGCAGAGAGGTAGGCAGAGAGGGAGAGAGGAGGAAGCAGGCTCTCCGCCGAGCAGAAAGCCCGATGCGGGGCTCGATCCCAGGACCCTGAGATCATGACCTGAGCTGAAGGCAGAGGCTTTAAACCGCTGAGCCACCCAGGTGCCCTTCTGCCCATTTCTTGACTGGATTTTTTATTTTTTGGCTGTGGAGTTTGATAAGTTCTTTATAGATTCTGGATATTAACCTGTTAACAGATGTCATTAGCAATTATCTTCTTGCATTATGTCAATTGACTTAGTTTTGCTGATTTTTCTTTCCCTGTGCTGAAGATTTTTATCTTGATGAAGTCCCAACTGTTCATTTTTGCTTTTGTTTGTTTCCTTGCCTCCAGAGACATGTCCAGTAAGAAGTGGCTGCAGCCAAGGTCAAAGAGATTGCTACCTGCATTCTCCTCTAGGATTTGATGGTTTCAAATATCTTACATTTAGGTCTTTCATCCATTTTGAGTTTTTGTGTGTGGTGTAAGAAAGTGGTCCAGTTTCATTCTTCTGCATGTTGCTGTCCAGTTTTTCCAACACCATTTGTTGAGGAGACTGTCATTTGTCCATTGGATATTCTTTTCTGCTTTGATTAGTTGATCATGCAGTTGTGGGTCCATTTCTGGATTCTCTATTCTGTTCCATTGACATTTTTTGGTCTGGTACCACATCGTCTTGATAATTAGAGCTTTGTAATACAGCTTGACATCCAGAATTGTGATGCCTCTTGCTTTGCTTTTCTTTTTTAACATTACTCTGCTTATTTGGAGTCTTTTGTGGTTTCGTACAAATTTTAGAATTGTTCTAGCTCTGTGAAAAATGCTGGTGTTATTTTGATAGGGATTGCACTGAATGTGTAGATTGCTTTGAGCAGTATAAACATTTCAACAATATTTATTCTTCCAATCCATGAGCATGGAATGTTTTTTAATTTCTTTGTGTCCTCTTCAGTTTCTTTACAAGTGTTCTATAGTTTTCAGTGTATAGATCTTTTGTCATTATGGTTAGGTTTATTCCTAGGTATCTTGTGATTTTTGGTTCAATTGTAAATGGGATCAATCCTTGATTTCTCTTTCTGCTGCTTCATTATTGGGTATAGAAATGCAACAGAGTTCTGTACATTGATTTTATATCCTGCAACTTTCCTGAGGTCATGAATCAGTTCCAGCAATTTTCTGGTGGAGTCTTTCAGGTTTTCTACATGGAGTATGTTGTCTGTGAATAGTGAAAGTTTGACTTCTCCCCTGCCTATTTGGATTCCTTTTATTTCTTTTTGTTGTCTGCTCTCTGAGGCTAGGACTTCCAATACTATGTTGAACAAGAGTGGTGAGAGTGGACATCCCTGTCATGTTCCTGACCTTGGGGGAAAGCCTTTCAGTTTTTCCCCATTGAGGATGATATTAACTATGGTCAAAAATGTAATAGTTTTTTTTTTTTTCCTAAGTGTGTCTCACAAAGCCCGGATACTTTCTAAAGAAATATAAAAATCAAAAACTTCAAGAATAGAATTCTTTTCTAATTATGAAATTTCCAGGCATTTTGAGGAACAAAACATGCTTAACCATTTTTTTGTTTTCACAGCAAACAAAATCAAATTAGTTGACTATAAACACGCATAAACAATCTTGAGTGTGAAAATGTTCTAAAATTGGATCATGGTGATGACCACACAACTAGGCAAATTTGCTAAAAATCATTGAATTGTATACTTAAAACAGGTGAGTTTTATGACATGTAAATTATACCTCAATAAAGTTACACACAACAAATTAGTTGCAATGCTTCCTATGACCACAGAATGTCAGCAAAGTCAGCTATGAAGAATTTTTCTGTAAACCTAATTTTCCAAGGAGAATGCCAGCAACCACTAGATGTAGCTGTCTTTCACTACAGAAATGCCTTTGTTCTGGCTCTCAAGTGCCTGAAGTTATCACACAGAAGAGTCAGGCATCAGGAAAAGGGAAATATTTTCAAATATTGGTTTATGCAGACCTACAATGATGCAAGCAATCCAATCATCTTATCCATGGTATATACAATAAATGAAACTAATCTCATGCTACAGTAGTTTTCAATAAGCAACTAGAAATTCATTCTTACTGAAAATATTAACATCATTTAAAACTAGTTTTAGACTACTTATGCATTCTAGTAAACATATTATGTAAACTTTAATTTTTATGACAATTTTGTTTTATTTTAAAGGTACATTTTATAAATTTTATAAAATACATTTTATAAAAAAAGATTTTATTTATTTGACAGAGAGAGAGATCACAAGCAGGTAGAGAGGCAGGCAGAGGGGGGGGAAGCAGGCTCCCCACTGAGCAGAGAGCCCGATGTGGGGTTCAATCCCAGGACCCCGAGATCATGACCGGAGCCGGTTCAACCCACTGAGCTATCCAGGTGCCCCTTCAAGTATGATTTTTAAAATTTTGATCTGTGGGACACCTGGGTGCCTCAGTGGGTTCAGCGTCTGACTCTTGCTCAGGTCATGATCTCAGGGTTGTAAGATCGAGTCCCTCGTTAGGCTCCGTGCTCAGCAGAGGGTCTGCTTGAGCTTCTCCCTCCTTCTCCCTTTCTCCCTCTCGCCGCTTGCACAAGCTCTCTCAAATAAATAAATCTAAAAAAACCTTTTCTATCTAAGTCCCCTTAAGTTAGATTAACCAGTGAACTTTTCAAGTAACTAGGTAACATGAAAAAACCTTTTAAGAGGAGGACAGTCTCTCTTATCTCTTTAGTTCTTTTGAGAACATAAAATGCACTGGATTATAGGAAGGCAAACCTTCTAATACACACTGAAAACCACAAACATTTCTGGGCTGGTGATACTTCCTCTTACTCAGTGCAGCCCTGTTAGAATTAAGAAGGGTGGAGGAAACTTGTGAGCTGGAAATTTTCTCAGTCACATATGGAACATATTTACAAGTAAGTGAAATAGTATTTGTCCAAATAAAGTCTTCACGTGTCAAAATCTTGACCTAGGTTTCCCAAATCAAAATAGATGCCATGTCTTCATTATGAGGTCAGTTTGAGGCTAAGAGCTTTTTTGCTTTTGAATTCTGGTTAATATTTGAAACAGTCAGAATGACAATTTCTTAGACTAATGATTTGAGTACCAGGAATCTAGAAACTGCTCACAGGGATAAGAAAAAATAGGACTTGATGAAATGTTACATTAATTTTTCTAAGAAATTTGAGGGTCAACTGTGTTCTTTGCAGTATCACAAAATGTCAAGGTCAAAGTAGACGAAACCGAGGTTAAGTGATGTGGCCAAAGTGACACAGGTAGTTAATGAAAGAGTGAGGTCTAGGACCAGGTCTTGTGGCTCACCACCTAGGTCCTCGTTTAAAACACGCATCCATTATTCATTCTATGCTTTATATTATCTGTAACATAGGGGGTTTTCTGTTGTTTCTGAAGTTCTTTTCATCTAGTATGGATTTGAAAAAGACAGATAATGATTGCTTATTTAAAAGCTATAAAATACATCATGAGACAGTGATGTTTGGGTTGCTAAATGCTTTGGAAGAAATATTCAAGTAATTAGTTATGGTGAAAATGTCTTCGGACTGAGGACGACATGTGGAATCCTACTGTGCTTTGATGAATGAAGTCTACGCCAGCTGTGGAAGGGCTACCCTGGCTATTTGGCAAAGCCCCCACGGCAACCCAGTCTTCTTTAGTCTCTGCCACTACACTGGGAGCTCCTGTTACTAAGCACTGGTCTGCCAGCTCCCCCCGCCTCCTGCCAAACTGCATGATCCTATAAGTATTTCTGGAGCAAGAGCAACCAGGCATTTAATGACGTAAGTCATGTCTCTTGATGAGAAAGATTAATGAGTCAGGCATGTTATGTACCCTTGATAAAAGAGATTTGTGTTCTACCCTTCAGGGTCTAAACTCCAACCAAATCCAGCTGGGTGGTATTAATTCAGACATCTGAATAAAAGGATATATGCAAGTAATACAGAGATCTGTATTCACATGCCTGCAAATACAAAACTACACTGCCTAAAAGCTGCAACCTTTGTGGCATCAGATGTATTTTCATTTTAACACTGACTGGTTAGGTGATTTAAAAGATAGTAAGAATTCTAACTGACCAAAGTAGCAGGTGTGTGTGTGTATTTTTTTTTAAAGATTTATTTATTTATTTATTTATTTGACAGAGAGAGATCATAAGTAGGCAGAGATGCAGGCAGAGAGAGTGAGAGGGAAGCAGGCTCCCCGCCGAGCAGAGAGCCCGATGTGGGACTCGATCCCAGGACCCTGAGATCATGACCTGAGCCGAAGGCAGCAGCTTAAACCACTGAGCCACCCAGGCGCCCCCGTGTGTGTATTTTTAAAAAATTCTTGTATGTATATTGATTTTTAAACAAATTCATATTGAAATGGATTAATGTTCTAAAATTGGAATTTCTAAAATTCTATTATTTATAAGTTCATGTATCACATCAAAAGTCCCTGAATTTAAATTGTTCAAAGGCATATCATTACTGTCACCATTCTAACCTCTAAGTAATTGCCAAATACCACTGCCTTAATCTTCAATTACATTCTTTTGATCTTTCAAACTAAGATAACAAAACAAATGCTGATCTTGGCATCTACTCAGCAACAGGATATGCTATATATATATATATATATATATATATATATATATATATATATTTTAAGCTTAGAAATATCACTGTTCTCCCACAGTGAATGAAAGACACACTTTTCTCAGTATTGAGAGAGATCGTGTCTCTCTGATCTTTCTGAGCCCCACAGTCTGATAACAGGTTCAGATATGAATTAAAATGCTATCCATGGCCACGACTGAATGACACCCCAGGTAGTATGGGGGGGCACAACCTTTTGACGTTGGTCTCATTTTCCATTGTGTTCTAACCACTTAAAGTAACTAATTATAAACAATTAAAGCAAAATCAGCAATTTTACTGCAAAGTGATTCATTTTAAAATTACTTGTTTACTAAAAATATGAACTGAAAGCAATTTATAAGATTCCCATATCCAATAGTTCATTCTTTTTCCAAGTAACTGTGTACCTGTATAGTCAGGGGCAAATATATAGTCATATGACTTCTTGTCAAATTATTGTTCCTCCTCCCATAATAATTTACCCAAGACTTCCCAGAGTGCTATGAACATAATTCACTAAACTAGATGGGAGAAAACTTTTACCCTCTACCCTCAGGGGACTTTGACATACACTTGGAGAGTTCATGGCAGAAAATATTACCCATCAGTTTTTGAAATTTTCATAGACTAAGAATGTTTAAAAGAAAAGGAGATACAGAAAATGGCCCATACATCATGTCGGGCCATGGCTTGACACCAAAAAGTCTTGTAGGCTCAGTAAATATTGAATGGGTGCAGCCATCCATGACTTTGGGGAACACTGGACAAGGCCTGACCCCAGACAGTGTTCTGCAGCATCAGTGTGCTTCAGAAAAGGGAATGGAACGGGTTAAAAATAGAAATACTCAGACCTACTAAATCAAAATTCCAGATACACGGAATGCCAAACAGAATCAACATATGGTGCAGTCACATTATCCTCTATCTAAAAAGCCCATTTTCATGAAGCACTTCCTTATTTAGGCTATTTACTTCAAGAGTGTACCAATAATCACTAGGTTTTAAAAGGTAAGAATTTAAAAGTCCAAGGCAAGCCTGACACTGGCCTGCCACGAGTCAGAGCTTTCCAGAGCTCACCAAACACTAAGAGCAAGGTTTGTGTATTTGTTCTAGAGACTATTACACCACATGTCAAATGTCCTCACAGTAGTAGTCCACAACAGATCTGGCAGGGTCCCTGTGTCCTCCCACTGTTTCAAGGAGACCAGCTGGAGTTTACTATGGTGAGCTGTGGGCCTTCATCTATTCAGACCTCAAGGGCAAATGCTTTCTCAGGAAGCTGTTTTCTCACCAGAGCTGACTGAAAACCCAGGCTAAAGCAAAATGGAAGCCTCATGGTAACGGACTACACTAGTTGAGAGATCTGAGTTATTTCTAGTCTTTTTTTTTTTTAAGATTTTATTTATTTATTTGACAGAGATAGAGACAGCAAGGGAGGGAACACAAGCAGGGGGAGTAGGAGAGGGAGAAGTGGGCTCCCTGCTGAGCAAGGAGCCCAAAGTGGGGCTCAAGCCCTGGACCCTGGGATCATGGCCTGAGCCGAAGGCAGCCGCTTAATGACACAGCCACCCAGACGTTCCAATCTTGGCCTCTTCATTGCCAATAGCCGATACTTAAGTCAACCTGAAATTTGGTTTCCTTGTCTCTAAAATTAAAAGAAAACTTACAGTTGATCCTTCAACAACACAAAGGCTGGGGTGCTGACAACCCTCTCCCCATGGTCAAAAATCCACATATAATTAAATCCACATCCACTAAATTCACTAAATCCACATATAACTCCCTTAAAACTTTAATAGCTTACTGTTGACCAAAAGCCTTAATGATAATAAAATCAATTAATACATATTTTATATACTGTATACTGTATTCTTACAACTAAGCTAGAGCAAAGAAAATGTCAAGAAAATCATAAAAGAGAACACAAAGTTCCATACCATAAAAAATCCGCGTGTAAGTGGACCCATGCAGTTCAAACCTGTGTTTGTTCAAGGGTCAACTGTATACTTTCGGGACTTCTTTTACCTTGAAGATTCTACTTCAATGTGTACAACTGTAGCTTTGATATGCCAACAGCTAGTCATTAAACCAGAGTCATTTTCTCCTGAACAGCACCAGGGATTTTAGAAATCAGACAGAAACTAATACATGCTTCTGCTCATGAGAAAAGGACAGGTTTGGATATTTGTAGATCTAACAACTTGGAGCCACAGAACTCTCTTTCAGCAGGCCACCGCCTGCTTGGCCAGCATGCACTTCTCTTGGTCCCTTTTGGGCCTTTGGTGGAGTTTAGGTCAGAGCCCCAGGACAGAGGCATCGTGCCACTTGCTGGGTTCTGCTCTTGGTCTTGAGCTCTACCAGCTATGTGACCTTAGGCAAGTTACTTAACCTTGTCTCTAAGCCGGTTTCTTCATCTGCAACTGGGGATGATAATAAAAGCACCAAGACTTGTTGGGGTATGAGAATTAAATGTGATAAGCCTATAAGGCATATTGGTGCTGGCAGACTAAGCACTCGGTACATGGAGCAATGAGTTTTGATTACAGCGGCATGGTTATAGCAGCCATAGAACTCAGCATGAACCTGGAGAAAGTCCATGAAGTCATGATGCTGCCACAGCTGCCAGTCCTCTCCTCTTCCAGACTTATTCTTACTAATGCAACCTCACTTATTGACTTGAAGGAATGAATGAACACGCTGACTCCGTATATCTCTTTTCAGAAAGTACAGATAACACAGCTCTGAAGATGGGACAGCAACGAAAGGAAGCATGTGACATGATCAATGCATTAAAGGGATCTTCTGCATGAAAAAGAAACTGGTAGTCGTGGCTGCCCTCCCAGGAGGTAGCTTCAAGTTAGGGACAGGAAACTGACTTTTCACTATATCTTCTGAATTTCGAACCTCAAATATGTTTTACCTATATTAAAAAATATTCTTAACATGTTAATTTTTGAAAATTAAGAAGACACCTTGTAACTTAAAATCAAGTTTACACCGTCCCCTCATGAGAACTAGGGAGCTGAAAGCCCAGCCTCACTCGCCCTTCAGAGCATCTGAGTGCCCATCGCTGCTGTCTCGCCCACACATGCCCCGAACTGGAGGGGTATGTGCAGAAGCCGTGGGAGCTGGAAGAGAAGGAAGGTTCAGCATTATTTCACGTTTTGACTGGTTTCTGCACAAAGGAACCAAAGGAATTTCTACTGTACATTTAGAGCAGGTCTTTTGCTCTGATTCTATTCTCCTGCCCCAGGAAGGCAAAGACCAGAATTAAAGGAAAGAACAGAGAGTGAAGAAAGCGTGTGTGTGCGCGCGTGTGTGTAGTCTAAATAACCCATGCAGGCTCAGCTTTTCCACATTGTTTTCCCAAATATTTTTCTAATAAAGAAATAAATCTGAAAAAACTTAGCATACTTTTGAAAATTAAGACTGGCTTGGAAATAACTAAGGGTTGCATTTTATTTGAGCTAGTACAAGTATAACAAAGGTAGAGTAAGGTTATTTTTCCCTTTTACCCATCATTTCCCATCCCTGATGGAATTATGTGTGAATGTGGAAAGAGGATGGACCTGAAAAGAAATTTTTTTTTTTTTTAAGATTTTATTTATCTACGTGAGACAGAGCTAGAGTATAAGTAGGGGAAGGGGCAGAAGGAGAGGGAGTAGCAGACTGCGGGCTGAGCAGGAAGCCTGCTGGTGGAGTGGGGGCTGATCCTTGGACTCCGAGATCATGACCTGAGCTGAAGACACCCAGGTGCCCCTCCTGAAAGGAAATATCTTAAAGCTCATTATAAAAGTAAGGTTTCACATAGTAGTCCATGACAAAATGCATCTTTGAAGAACAAACAATACTGTGTTAAAAACGCTTTGCGCTAAAAATATATTTGGAATTCTAAAATGTATAAATGTGAAGTGTAGCTATGATAAGATGGATGTATATAGAAATAGGCTGTACACAAAGCAGAAATATTGAAATATGCCATGCTCGAGTAGGTCAGAATCAGGCCTGTGACGTTAGGATGACCCCGAAGAGATGAGCCACATTTAAGTTCCTGAAGCCCAGGGTACAGGCGATAGAACAGAACAAAGTAGCACATCACGGCCAAGCCAACTGGCAGCAGCTCGGCTTGTCCCACACAGGGCTGAATTGCTTCATTATTTTTGGTTCTAGACTAGAAAAAACAGTGTGTTGGTTTCACAAGTCCTCATTTAAAAAAAAACACGTGTCGCTTAGGCACTCGGGAAACAGACTATTAGAAGGCATGAGAAGACTCTGAAGATAAATGAGAAGTGCAGCGCTGACGCGAAACGCTGTGCTTCCGGCAGGCCCGGCACTCAGACACGTGTGAACACACAGCAGGAGTCGCTCTGCTTCATTTTCCCTACCAGATGGCTGAGCGTCGGGAAGCCCTAGTCACATCTGACAAGGGGGTGTAATCCCATGATTCAGGGCCGGTGGTTTCTACATCCGGTAAGTCCAGATTCTGGAGATTTTAGGAGAAACGAGCCCACACGCAGGCATGGCCCGGGACTCTGCACGACACTGTCCTGCAGGACGGACCACGTGCGCGCGGCGGCCTACAGTGTAAGGCTGAGTGGAGAGCTGGCGAACCGTGCTCTTAGCAGCGAAAGTTTGGGTTTCGGGGACACAGTGAAGGAACAAGAATAGAGAGTTCCCACGCGCCTCAGGGAGCGGAGAGCGCGAGCCTCCTCCCCACCCTCCAAGCTCTCCCTCACCCCCTGCACAGCCCAGGCGGGCATCAGCCATCCGGCGCCCGCCGTCAGCCGCCGGCACGCCCTTCTTCCAGAACCTGTCTGATCCTGCACTGATGCCATACGTTTCACACAAGCCTGAACCCCTCTCAACCCCACGGCGGTGGGGAGCAGAATCTTCACTAGGAACCCGGAACAAAATGCGCAGCCAGAATCTGGTCGCCATGCCATTGTGAAGTCATTGCATGAATCGACCCTGGGATACCCTACGTCTGGGCTTCTTGTTTTGTGAGGGAACGAAATCTCCTGTTTAAGCCTAGGAGTGGGGAGACATCTGCTTTTGTGACCCCAAATAATGAGATGCAATCCTGTTCCTCCGAAATAACCTATTTTCTAGAGCCGTGCACAGAACACGCACGGATGCACACTCCCTCTTATAAACTAAACTCTGGTGTAAGTACTAACATTCTCCTAAATTCATCTCCTAAAGTCAAGCTCCTTAGAGAGGAGCGATTGCTCTTATTCCATGTCCAGAATACCCTCCTCCCCAGCACTATCCCTTACTTCAAGGCCCAGTTCAAAATCTGCTTCCTCCATGAACAGTTTCTTATTTAATCCCTGCCTACATCTGTCTCTAATTCCAACATATGGCATTTACTGTCTCTAACTTTTTTACAGCTTGCCTGCTGATCCTTGTGTCTCTCTCTCAATGTCTACCACACTGAACACACATTTGATTTACAGTGACTGAGTATAAAGCACCATCTTCCTTCACCTGAAACATGGGATTTTCCTTTCCTCTTTTCTTCCTTGTCTTCTTTCCTCATCTTCGCTGTAGAAGAAAAGACAAAAATTTAGGTAAAAGAAATTCAGAGTTCAGACCCTGAAGGAAGGTAAGTCTTTCTAAAGAAAGCTGAAAATGTCATGGCCTACCTTCTGGGAATTACAGATAAAGGAAAGAATTATGACATGGGGGAACAGCAGTTAGACACCACACCAATGACCTTCTGTTTTTGTACTTCCCTAACATTCTGACCAGGTCTCACTACTGAAAGTAGGGGAGGGGGCATCCTTAACAAATCAGAAGGTACAAGAGAAGATGCAGCAGAGTCCAGCTCATGGTAGGCGTTCAACAAATGTCTCAGGAGTGCATGAGAGAGGACAGATCATCTTATAACTAGAGTTTCAGGCTTATACCTTAAAGCTTTTTATTATAAAAACAGAATGAAATGTAAATACCACTAAGAACACTGCCGTCTCAATGTAATGGACTTCATCTGAATGTGCTGACATAAAATTCTTTAATCTGATATAGACTTCAAGCTGTTTTGAAATGGAAAATAAAATCTTGGGTTGTTTTTGTTTTTACTTTAAAACTCCTACAGCCGTTAGCTAAAACTCAAAGTAAGGGCCTATATGCGGAAAGGCTTTGTCCATCATCACATGACCTGAGTCTCTGTAGCTGCTCTTCTACGAAACAGCTCTGGGGCCATCCTTCCGACAAGATGGTGGAAAGAGCATCTGCAGAGAGCAAAACCTGGTGTAGAAATTGGCTCGCGTATCCTTGAAGGTTTGCAAATACAATATTAACTTTTACTTTTAACACATTCCAGATATATTAAAATTTTGTTGTAACTTTCATGAGGTTCATTCATTCAAACAGACACTAAGAACTTCTGCAAGATCTTTTATATTACACAATAGAGTAAAAACTGTAGTAAAATTTCAGATAGTTAAATGAGCACCAAACACTACAAAAGTGTAACCAACATGGTTCTATTAAAAAACGCTCTTCAACTATGGCATTCAAGGACAGCAATACAATACTTTCTTTACAAAGCAACTAATATAAAAATCTGCAAATGCCATAAATTCATTTATAGGCTCTTATTTTCATATAGGCATGTCATTAGATTCTTTCGATTCTTTCTTTCCTTCAATTCTTTCCTGAGGTATTTTTTTGTGGTTTGCTTTTATTGTACTGCTGGATGCATTATCTTTGATCATTTCCTAAAATGATTTTTAAAGACCTGCAAAAAATTTTATTGCATAGGACACTATTCATGACAGAGGTTGGGAACTGCAAATATGTGGCATTGGAATAAGTCTTACAAATATTGCATTTTAAGAATCTGTTACATACATTTTTTTTACAGCTTGTCTCTTTAAAAAAAAATTGAAGTTACAGCTAAGAGTTAACTACGTACAGTGAAGCATTTTAGGAATGTCAGAGGTTAGAGAATACGATGAATGATACAAAGGAAAAAAGCCATAATTCTTGCTGGCTATATATTGTATTGCCTTCAAAAGCAACTGTACATGTTGTAATCAGTTCATAGTTAAATATTTCTACTAATCTGTTTTAGGAGAGCAAATGTCTTTCAAAGTTTCAAGTTCCTCTATGAGCTTCTTGTTCTGAACTTCCAGCACTGCAACTCGACTCTCCAGACATTTTACATATTCTTTCTTTCGACGTCGACATTCTTTAGCAGCTTCCCTGAAAAAAAGTAGAAGCAAAAGAGCAAACAAAACTTTTTTTTTTTTTTTTTGCATGCTATGGACAAGCAGACTGAAATAAGCTTGGTAAATGTGATCATGGCTGCATTCCAAATCTTGGAACAGCGTTCCCAATTCAATGTCAAACACTAAGCCAAACTGGATTTTTAAGGGTCACAAGTGTCCCTTCCACAAGTCCACATGGCAATTAGTAGAATTGCTGCATCTCCTGCCTTGATTACAGTTCATAATAAACAAGGTCCAAGTCAAAGACAGTTACTCTGCTTTATGGCAATAAAGATCTTTGAGGGCCTTGAGTTCCTCAATGAGAGTCTTGTTTTGGTTTTCAAGCACAGCCACACGATTTTCAAGACATTTGACATATTCTTTCTTCTTCCTGCGACACTCCCGGGCAGCTTCCCTGGAACCAACACAAGGCAAATGACTACAGGAACAATCTCCCAGCACGATCCAGACTGGTTCAAATGAACTTCTTCCCCCCAAACTCAAAGGCCAATCAATCCTAGGCAAGGTTTGTACAAAGCCACACAACGAATGTAACCAAGCACATGCCTTTTGTAAGAATACTTTCAAACAAAGGAACGACTTGAGAGCACGATCAATGTGTCCATCATTCATTGTAAATGCTGTTTTCTTAGGGCACACATTCCATGATAACAGTGATCAGAATGATTTTCAGTAACCTAAAACAACAGGACCACATCCCCAAGTGGAATTTCTACAAAAACATTTACAGATCTTTTCAATTCTCTTGAGTATTTTTGCCCACCAAAAGCCACATATTCCATCACAATGAGTTAACTTTATTTTCGTCAGAAATATTGGAAAAATTAATCCTCAGAAATTTGAAATGTCAATATTGGAGATTTTGTTTCTTCAAGACTGAATCTCATCGGTAAAACAAATAAGCTCGACCATGACTGCAAGCAGCAGTTTATTGGCTAGAAAACAACATGGATAAAGACAATGGTAAGCAAGTCACACACATTTTCATAAACCATAATGAAATGGACTCCACTTCTGAAAATTAAGGAAGGGAAGAGGGGATAGCACAGAATCCAGCACTCAATAATTCAGACAATTTAAACCCACGAAGTGAGAGCAACAATATTAAAACCTCGGAAAGGAAGCTACTATAACCCAAAACTCTATGTCAAGACTGTTTTCCAATCACGTGCATTTACTACCCAATCTACGGATCTTTAAAGCGCTGTAGGCATGCCCAAAAGAAGGAACAGACCAGCCAAAGCACCAAACAGAAATACACAGATGAGTTAGTCATTCTCATGCATAACCCCACCAAAAAATAATAAATAGAGCCAACATTTTCCTCTTTTTCCTTTTTGTCAGGGTGGGAAGGGGTGGCAACTATATCCTTTAACTCCTCTGTAGAATATACCCTCTGATAATAGTGTTCTTTTGGAGGAGTCAACTGAAAATAACTGCTTTGGGTACACTTCAGATCAAAAAATCCTATATTGAAAGAGATAACTCAAACATATATGAACAGGAGTTGTGTTGGATGTCTAAACACCAGTTACTATAATGCTAGCTAGCACTGTTGCAATTCTCAACCAGGAGTGATGTGTACAACAGATTTGGCCAATTCTGTTTTATTTTTAGGATAGTTGACTCACTAACAACTGGTTATCTGTTTTTTTTCTCTGTGGGGCCAAGTGTCAGCAGAAAAAAAGACCTTGAAATCCCAGTGAACTGCAGGAAAATACCAACCCCGACTTCCTAGCCAAGAACAATGCACTCACCCTGTGAACTCACCAAGTTCTCAGGCTTCTCAACTAGTTAACGAGAAAATTTAAAAAACGTAAGAAGTAAACTGAATCTGATACAGATTGATTTAATCTCAATGATGCAGAGGGAAAAATTGAGAACAAATCCAACCGCACTCATAAAATTTGCAACTCTTTTTTATACAAAGGAACTAAAATACATTTATGAATACCAGCGTTTTCATGATTGAATCATTATATTAAATTCTAGATCTGGAAGGAAGATAGTCACTCTACAAAACATGTTATCATTAAATGAAATTTTACACATGCTTGATATTTTTAAATTTCTTTACCAAGGTGTACTATCTATTGTAAATATAATTCATATCTCATGTGGGAACGGTACAGGTTACCAGTCAAAATGTTCTAAGCACCAAGCTTTAAATGATCGCACCGGTAGATGGTACATTCCCAAGTACTTCCCAGCTATGGAAAACACCTGTTTCTTCTATTAATAGCTAGCTCAGTTTTTAGGCCTTGCGTTTGTCTGGATATATCCTCAGCATGGAGAGGAAGTACACGGCAAAGAGGAAATGCTGACAAGGCTGTAAAGAAATATAAACTGTTGCTGGACTGGGAGAAAGATCTATCAGATCTGTCATAAATGCCAGCCAAAGAATAAAAAGCGAATGCATGAGAGGTCTTTCACGTTAATAAGTAAAACCTACATACTCTCCATGAAGTGAAATCTGAAGCTTACTCTGAGGTCTCTTTGAGGTGACCCTGGAATAGTGCAGCAGGCAGGCTCTGGAAGTAAGACTGCCTGATTGCACATCCAGGTTCTGTCCAGTGTGGGCTGCATGATCTTAACCAGCTCATTATTTAACCACTCTGAGCCTCAGTCCCTCATCTGGAAAGTAAGGATTATAACCAGACCTGGTTTCATGTGCAAGTTATGTGAGAGTTAAAGAAACAGAAGAAACAAAGCACTTACAACCTGCATATGGTACTTGCTCTGCTGAGCCTCCTGCTAGTCATTTATCATCGGCTCTTCCCTTGTTCTGCTCTTAGACTGATATCTGGAAAGCTAAGATAGACCCTTCTCAGAATTCCTTGCAGCTAGGGATTCTATTAGCTATTTCTAGTCAAGAAAATGCAGGTGAAAGATGCTGTGAGGACCTGCCAGAGGTTTTCGGAAGATCCAGAAGCTCTGGACCTTCTCTCTTCTTCCTGCCTATTGTGATCCTAAGAACAAATGTCACCTGCTGAAGCTGACAGAGCAGGGAGGAGAAGCCTGGATCCTTGACGACACTGCTGAGCCTTTGTTCTGGCTGCACATATCTCTGGACCAGTCACATAAGATCAAAATAACACCTGTGAGGTGAGGGCTACACTTCCCTGGGTTATTTACAGCTCAAACACAAACAGTACCCAATAGCTGTTATTAGCGAATTATTTTCTTAAAACATAAAATTTCATGACTGTTTTCCTCAGGGAAATTTCTTATTTATGTGTAGGTAGCTCTGGGGCACTTTTAGAAGAACCCACTAGCCCAGTATTTCACCACTGGGCTAGTGGGTCTACTAAAATGTCTACTGACATTTTTTTTTTAATCTAAAAAAACAAAAGGGAATTAAGAATGCTACTTTCTAGGTCTTCTTATTTTCTTTAGGAAAATAAGACATCAATGAACAATTTTACAGTTTTCATTATTACTATACTTTATATTTCTAAACTGAATTCTGTGACCATAGAAGCAAATGTTTTCATAGCTCCCCAAGATCTCAGAAAGGACAGTTTTAAAATATCCATATTCCTCCACCAGATCTAAGTTAGAGATCTTTGATAGTAAGACTTCCATAAAACAACTATGTGTGATACTATGTGAGCCTCACCCATTCAGCCCCTTCAGGATTTCTTTTTTTTTTTTTTTTTTAAGATTTTATTTATTTATTTGACAGAGAGAGAGATCACAAGTAGGCAGAGAGGCAGGCAGAGAGAGAGGAGGAAGCAGGCTCCCTGCAGAGCAGAGAGCCCGATGCGGGGCTCGATCCCAGGACCCTGAGATCATGACCTGAGCCGAAGGCAGCGGCTTAATCCACTGAGCCACCCAGGCGCCCCGAGCCCCTTCAGGATTTCTGAATAAAATGCTGATAATGAAAAATAGGAACCCAGCATAACTTAGTCAACCTGGAACAATCACTGATAAAGACGTGTATATCTTAAATGATCTTAGTTTGGGTAATCTGTTGTATTTTCCAGGGTACAAAACTCCATCTAGTGATCTGTGATAACTACGATGTTTGGGAACTAAAGTCAACTTAAGGAGTCCTGTATTATATAAAAATGGGACCTTTATTTATTTAATATTTTATTTATTTATTTGATAGAGCAAACAAACGGGGAGGGTCAGAGGGAAAAGCAGACTCCCTGCTGAGCTGAGAGCCCAATCAGGACCCGATCTCAGGATCCTGGGATCGTGACCTGAGCGGAAGGCAGATGCTTAACTGACTGAGCCACCCGGGTGCTCTCAAAATATGACATTTAAAGGGATGTTAGTAAGCTGAGTATAGCTGCTACTGATTCACATTCAGTTACAAAGGACTGTTACAAAGTCAGTACTTATTTCTGAATTGTAGTGGCTCAAAAGTCACAATTTCTAGACTAACTAGCTTGCTAATGCCTACTAACAAACCACCACCACATGGTCCTGGTCAGAGGTGAGCACATGATGTCATCTGAAATGTATTGTTTTCTTACAATGAGGATATGATTTTAACACTTAGAATAAGGTGACCAAATGATTTGGAGAACTCTTAGACTACTCTGTTCATTTTGAAAATCAGATTAATTTGTACCATTTTCCATCATAAAAACCAACCCAAGAAATAATATACAAGTCAAATTAAAGAATTTTGGAAAACAGAATTTTTATGACATACTCCTATTTAAAAAATAAAATTACAGCAACATGGTACAAGAGTAAGTGAGAAAACGAGAATGTGAACTGAAAGTACATATGCTATAATATTAGTAGGTATCTCTAAGTGATGGGGCTCTGAGTAATTTTGTTTCTTTCTTTGCTTTGTATTTGCACTTGACCAAAATTTATCAGAATTAATATGTATTTCAGTATAATAGAAAAAAACAAAGTTACAAAATAGATAAAAGGAAACTACATACAAAAGGCTTAGAAAATTCTATTTATTTATTTATCCCCAAAACAGGGATTGAACCCATGACTCCAAGATCAAGAGTTGCATGTTCTACTGACTAAGTAGAACCAAGTGCCCCTAAGAGGCTTAGCAATTCTTAACTCACACTTAAATTTATTTTGCTCATAAAGAAGCAAAGAAATTACACTTATCACCTATTTCACAAAGTAAATACCAAGTAAAAAATAAATCTTTATTTGTAATAAAGCCCTTGCATCATCATTAAGAAAATTAATGTATCTTTCTCCTAAAAAAAAAAAAAAAAAAAAAAAGAAAATTAATGTATCTTTTAGACATTACCATTACCACACATAGGGATGTGCTTCCTGCTGATGAAATGGCACTCTGATGACAAGACAATCTAATTATGGTCACATGCAGAGCACAAACCACAAAATGCCACATAATATGTAACTTGGGAGAAATGACTTAGGAAAGGCAATTTTTTTAAAAGCCCCACAGCAATAAGTTATGGGTCCAATAGGTGGTTACTTGTTTCAGGTGAAAAATCCTACCTGTTTTTCATTAGCCTCAGCTCTCGTTTGCGTGTTGCTTCTTCGGCTAGTTGCTGGGGACTGTGCAAGCTTCCTGGCGAGGCAGCCATCACTACTCCTTGTGGCAAAGCAGTAGCAGGAGCTCGGATCTGGTAAGTCGGCATGTCACCAGTGGCGGCTGCAATGAAACAAAATAGGACAAGTTTATATAAACAATTTACAACTTGATCTTTTATATAAAACTGACCTGGAAATAACATACTTCTTTCTACGTGTCATAAGAAGTGACCTTGCTAATATTTAAGATTTTGAGCATTAAAGTGTTAGGTATCAAAGATCTTCAGCATTTGGAACAATAATATTCAGCATGCTCTATACAGTTAAGGTAGAAAAATGCCCCCATGCATTTTAGAAAGGTTTTTTACCAAAGGCTAAATTAGGGAGGCTTTTCAACTGCTCTCTGGGGAAAAAAGCCCTGATGTGTTTATCAATTCACATGATATAAATACTTTCACTATGGCCAATTTCAACCTACCAGTGTGACCTCTTGGAAGGTGGAGATGAGAAGACATACACAGTAAGTAGGACACCATACAGATAAAAGAGATGTAAATAACCTCAAGAGCATAGATAAAATTATGAGAAGTGATGAGTTTTGAGTATTTATAGTTTTCAACATAATCTATTTGTTAAATATATATGTATTTCTTTATATATATTTAATTTTTAACAATGACTCTTTTTACAACCAGCTCACAAAACCCCTGAAAATTTAATAATCACTAGCTGGCTCTAGCATACCACTGCAAAAATGTTAATTAAGCAGAACATCTCTATTCTCTGAATATTCCAGATAAGAGATTTTCCTATCCCCTATACTGTGCCTGAGACAGTTACTGGATGTCTTTAAATATAAGTCCTGCTACCAGAAGGTGACTGAGGCTCGCTGTCTTTTCAGTTTAAAAACCAAAACAAAATAAACAACAAAACAGCAAAGCTCTACTTAAATCTAATTTCTCTGGGGGGATGATCATTTTTGTCTTAAGTAGGTTTCTTGAGATAATAATACATTTCTAAGTATTCATTTAAAAAACTTTTCTAATTATAGTGCAATCATAGTTAAACAACAGACTTAATATTCACTTAGTATTCATACTGAATACTAAAAGTCCTCCAAGTTTCCTAATTTATACTCAACATTTGCCTTTCTACTCTAATGAACATAGCTTCCTAGAAGAGACAGATGGATTTAAGTGATGAAATATGTTTCTACCACCACTGTTTCAACTTTGAGAATGTATGGTCCAGAGTTAATCTGACACTCTAAGAGATTACAAAATTCATGCTGTCTCAAAGCTAATTGCAAGATAAAGGTTTTAATAAAGTTACCAAGTCCTACAAAAATCGGTCCAAACCAATGCCAATCAAAATAGAAAACACATCACTTCCATATTTCATTAAAATGCATTATAACCATTGAGTAAGAACTGAAATTTTACCCAAAAGGGACACGAAGACTTTTTTTTTTCAAATGAAAATACCTACACAGTTTAAAAGATCAATCAAAAACTGATCTAGGTGCTCCTTTTTGGGTAAATGCCAGGATTTTTTTTCCCCCTAGAGTTTAAGAATTAGGTGAAAATATTTTTTAGACTGTCAAAAAAGAGCTTTGGGGGAAGATCACTTAAAGGTCTTCATAACATTAACAAAAATACTACTTATAAGGATGCACTGCCCCCTCCTTCTATATATAATCTTAAAAACAATGGTGACAAATAGTAACTGATAAGTACAATGATCACCAGCAAAATCTCTATCAATAATAAACGGGGAAAATCCTAAATTTTTGTGACTATTTAAAATTCTGTATACACAGTTATCTTATTGTATATCATAGAGTATCTCAGCTTTAAAATATTTAGAAGATAATTTTAAAAAGTTTTAACTGTTAACTGACTCAAGATTTTTCTATTTTAATCATATTGTCAGAGGAGGTAGACTGGAACACAGAATAACATAGTTCTCTCCTCTTTTCTCTTTACCCACATCCAGGGAAGAAGGTTATGGGACAATAAAGGTTGACACAATGGAACAGCTAGAGGCTACACAAGCTTTCTAAAACTGGAACAATAGCCAGTGACGAATGAGAAGTTTATGAGATGTTTATGTGTCATCGTGTTGACATTCGCAGGGGGCATGGGTACAGACCTTGGTCTAGGGCTGTTCTTTTGCAAACTCTGGTTAGAGAAGTGCAATAAAATTAATAAAGGGGTTCATTATACTTTTTCTCTCCCTCTCCTTTTGTATGCATCTGCTATTTTCTGTCCTATAAAGTTAGTGAATTCCCATATGATACATAAAAGTTAGTTTAAGAGTATTCATTCTTTTTTTAAAGAGGAAAAAAAGGGGGGTAGGTATACTTCATAGATGAAAACTAAAGTTCATTCATTGGTCTTACAAGCAGAAATGGTTCTAAACTTTTGCCTGTTTCCAAAAGCTGAAACCACCCTCAAAGGACCAAATTTGGCAATTCAATAGACGCAATTCAAGAGAAGTATTCTTAAAACATTCTGAGTAACAGCTCAGGAAAAAGATATCACTTTAAAATGATAACTTGGGGGCGCCTGGGTGGCTCAGTGGTTTAAGCCGCTGCCTTCGGCTCGGGTCATGATCTCAGGGTCCTGGGATCGAGTCCCACATCGGGCTCTCTGCTCAGCAGGGAGCCTGCTTCCCTCTCACTCTCTCTGCCTGCCTCTCTGCCTACTTGTGATCTCTCTCTGTCAAATAAATAAATAAAATCTTTTAAAAAAAATAAAAATAAAATGATAACTTGGAAGGGGATGATATATTTGGATATATTAGTTCTGAGACGTTAGCTAATAAATTGGGTTTTATTGCAATGTTTCAGATATACTATATATTTATCTCCTTCAACAAAAATCAGATTGCAGGTCATTAGTTCAAGACAGAAACATGAATTGGCATTAATTAGTAGGAGTTAATACACATTTCTGTAATATCCTAAGGAATTTATATGATTGTACACTTTTAAGTGGTCACAGAGTAAATGTCAATGGATAAATTCCATATACTCAAATAGGATCTTATCAGTAAATACACTAAAAAGATATGGGCAAAGAGAATCTCTTGTTTTGAGAAAATCCAAATGTCAAAAAGTTTTGTTGCTGAAAGAAGTGATAAAAAAAAGTTTTTATCTTGGTTAGCTTCAGTTTCCAATGTTACCAATTCAGTGGCAATTAAAAGCAGATTTTAATATACCTAGAATCACAGTTCAAAGAACCACCTTACAGTCTTTGATAACCTATTCTTATCCCTGTACATCTATAAAGGCCAATTCCTATTCTGTCTAACTACTAAATGTGTGTCCACATTATTTATTCTAGAATTTCACTGTATACATTATTTCTGACAATAAATGAGTCACCAGTGGGGTTGTCATTTTATGACTGAAGAAAGATAATACATAAAAGATACTTCTATACTAATTTTATTCTAAGGCAGCAAAAACTTTAAGGACAAGCCAGGGGTCTCTTTTTTAGCTGGTACTCCCTATAACCTAGCACAGTGTCTGGCATATCATGGGTGCTCAGTGGGTTTACATGCACACCATGAAGGAAATTTTGAACTTCCCAGGGTTTTGTCATTTGAATGTAAAATAAGCAGTATTATTATTGTAAGACTCTTATTAGCTATTATTATAGCTAAGTCTTTAAGTCTTTAACACTAAGTCATGAGAAGCCCTTATAAGATGCTATGTATTTATTCAAACTGGCATTATTTCCTAATCTTCCTTTACGTAGGAGTCATTTCACCTGGCATTTGAGAAGCAGACGAGTTCTAATTAGTGTTTCCCACTATCTACTTCCTGACAGGAAAATTTTTTTAGGTTTAGCATCAAATATTTCATGGAAAAAGAAAATTCCTAGAACTCTCAAATTCTGGTTATTAGGCTTCATACCTCTCTTCACAAGCTTTAAACACGGTACAGTAGAAAAAACATGGGATCTGGAGTCTGGATTCTAGTCCAGCTCTGCCACTTACCAGCCATGTGACTTGGGGCAAGTTCAGTTTCCTCATCTGTAAAATGGGGATACATTATCTCATTTAATACTCACAATAAACCCTGTAATGTATGTCAAAGTGTCTAGCACAGTGCCTGGCACATGGTAGGCATTCAGCAAATGTTAGTTCCCTTCCTCTTCCCTTCCTTAAGTTCTGAAAGACAATGTTCCAAATTATGCTTATACTGATTATTAGTTAAAAGGCATATAACATCCATAAAAATATTTTCCCCTGGAGTTTCCCTTCTAACAAACCTGGGTAAGAGAATGATTGAAACATATGTCTCTTATTCCTTATTTTGTTTAAAAATATGCCTATTAAAAATGTCTAAAATTTATACAATATTTTATTATATTCCTTTAGAGAATAAATTGTTAGAAGATAATAAAAGTCCTTTTCAATGTTTATAATCATTTAGAATAGAACCTCAAAGGTGGAGAATCACAAGTAACCATATTATAGTCTCATCAGACTGCTAATAAGAAAACTAACTGAAAAGCCTCACAAGTCAAAGAGGTATTTGTTTCTTCCTAACAAAGAAAGAAATATGAAACTCAGCCAAATGCCTATCTTGATAGTTTTCAAAGTGGAACAACTTATCCACATCCCAAATAATGATTTTGTTTGTTTATTCATCTACTAATTGATATCCCTGTAGTACTGAGCACATTAACTGAATAAAAACATTTTTATAAATGGAGCTCCTACCTTCATATGTCATTTCGCTAGGTGTCCCTTATCCCAAATCTACCTAAGTAACAAGCAAGAGAGCTAACTTTGAAGTTGTACTGATAAGCAGGGGACTTCTTTTCCCTAGCTCCAAGAAGCTACGGACATCTTTACTTTTCTTTTTTCCTTCTCTCCCTCCCATCCACCGCGCCAGGGCACACAATGCCCAAATCAGCCTTGTCCTTGCCTCGTGTCTCACACTGTCAAAACCTTTCCCTTCTCCACTGCTCTATTTTTTCCAGGAAAACTAAATCTTGATTAACTGACTATTTAAGCACTGAACAGTTTCAAATTTGTTATAATAATTATAATACTTAGACCACAAAGAATTAAATCATTAACTATTTTTACTTTAAGTTACATATAAGGGAACTTCCTGAGTTGTTTAGAGAAAATCTTAAGAGTAAAAAAAAAAAAAAAATCTATGTAAAAGATAAGAAATTATAAATACTGACATGAAAAGTTCTGTATATTATCAAATATACACTTTATTGTCCTGTGAGAATAATAATATTCTCGAAAAAAAATCCATTTTGACTATTTAAAATGATGCTAGCTTTATTTTGCACATTTTCTGAGTAGTGTGTAGTATTCTGTGGTAACTCATCTAAAATTAGCATGAATTTATCAGGTGAATTTTGAGGAGCAATGTAATATGGTGTGAATAGAACCAGACAAGTTCTGGTCTTAAAGTCTGAAGGTCCAAACTGGTTCACCACTTGTTAGCTTTGTGAGCTTGGAAGAGTTATTTACCACTCTGATCCATGTTATTATAGGAAAATATAATATCTGCTCTGAGCACATCAGTAAAAATACATGGAAACTGCTTCTCCTCGTGGGTATTTAAATAGTTTCCTCAGCAAGGCCTACCCAGATCCTTTAACCTGTATTACCTGTTTCCTGTAGGTCTCTCACCATCTGATTGTTTGATAGCACTGAACACATCTGTATTTGTATTTATATTGTAACACTGCATTTTTTTAAAAGCTTACATAAATTCAAAGTATCATAATTATTTTATTAGGCAATATATTCATATAGGCAAATAAAACTGGGCAGAGTGAAACAATCATCCCAAAAAATATTTCATTGAAATTTTTTCAAAAATATTGGAAATGTAGGACAATGGAAATTTCAGTAAAACTTTCATACAGATTCAGAGTTTTATTAAAACTTAAGGTAGATAAATGACTTTTTTCACTTCCACCATGATTATAACTTGCTTTGCTAGCAAGTTTAAGAAACCGTTATACCTGATCCAAACCTTTCTTTTATGTGAAATTTCCCCCAAAATAAGCTTTTCAAGTGCCCTTCTTTCACAAGGTGAAATGTATCCTTATTCTCATGCATCAAATATTAACTAAGACACTATTTTCCAAATTTGAATGAGTTGGAATATTTATTTTTAATAATTCAGAAATCCAGGCTAAATACAATATATTAGTTTTTAAGACTCAGAGACTAAAAGATATGGAGTGAGGCTCTTAATATAAGCAGCTTATGAATAAAGAAAGCCAAAAACTACTCCTAACAAAAATTTAAACTACACCCACAAGTCTCAATAATACAATTTTATAAACTATTGATATTCACTTTCTACATTTTATTCTATGATCCTATAAATAAATACCTAAAAACTTTTCCCATACCAGTCATTGTTAGCCTGATTTTGGTCTAGGCAAGTTTTTCAAACTGTAAGTTTTAGACCATTAGTGGGTCATAAAATCAATTTCATGAGCAACAGAAAAAATAGAGAAGTACATTATATCTCTACTATATTTAAAAAATAAGCACTTTTTAAAAAGCAAACAAAGCAACCAAAAACACTGCAGGGCTAAAACTCATGACCCTTAGATCAAGACCTGAGCTGTGATCAAGAGTCAGAATTAACCGACTGAGCTACCCAGGCACCCAAAAATAAGCATTAGAGACAAACCAGAAGAGACTCCTAATCATAGGAAACAAAATGAGGGTTGCTGAAGGGGAGGGGAGTGAGGGGAAGAGGTAGCAGGGTGCTGGACATTAAGGAGAGTATGTGATGTAATAAGCACTGAGTATTACATAAGACTGATGAGTCAAGGACCTCTCCCTCTGAAACCAATAATAAGATGTTATTTTATATGTTAATTAATTGAACTTAAAATTTAAAAAGAAAACTTGCTTTATGTACACACACACACACACACACACACACACAGAGAGAGAGGTATACAACATCATGATGTAAAACGTGGGTCATGATCAAAAATATATGTAAGCCAAAGATCTACATCAGCCCATGTGGTTCACCAATCCACAGTAGGTCCTCTACTATTACTTAAAAAAAAAGTCTCTTAAACACTGTGCTCTTCCAGCTCCTCAAAACAAACAAAACTTTTTCATTTTTAAACAGCATTTCAAAATAAAATTGGTTATGTGAAAACTGATCAGATTTCTAAAAATAATGATTTCCAAAGCACAATGAGGTCTTGTGAAAGAAGTTTAATATTTTTAAATTTTAGCATTTCAAAAATTTTAAATTGGAAGTAACTCGTGTATGGGTAAAACTGTGAAACAAAGCTCTTCAAGGACAGTGTATGTTCATTCCATACACATAAATGTATAAGAATGTTCACTTACAAGCAATGACTAAAAATATATGCAAAGTTTTACTTTAAACTTTCATCTTTAAATATATTGTGAATTTTCAAATCTTTTATTTTTTTTATTTTTAATTTTCTCTCATAGTTAGACCTAAGAATTGGAATTAAAGTCTTAGTAAAGAAAGATATAAGCCAACTAATGATTTTTAGCAAATAAATACATGCACAAAATGTCTTTTGCTTCTAGAATCGTATTGCAGTATTTAAGATTATTTTAAGGCCATCTGTATCTTACAATAAACTTGTCATTTGAGAGTTTCAGCAATCTATAGATTTTCTAAAATTTCACAAAAACTTCTTTGAGAAAAATAATAGTGCATCAAGATAATTTTCAGAACGCTTTAATACAGGTTTTAGTTGCTCAAATCAGTGGAGTGTTTCCATCTAGGAAGAGCGATTAGACCCACTAACTCTGAAAAGCTAAACTGTGGTGAAGCTGTTGACAATCATCTTGGTGATTTCAACTGCAAATTCAGAACTTGGTTAGAAATGAGACACCACCGAAAAAAACAACAATGCAACCCTAATACAGAACATTAGCAACTAGGTCAGGATCATTCTGTAATTAAGAAAACCAAACAACAGGATTAATGATCACAAATTTCAAGAACTGAGACTGGGAGGTGGAAGGTTGCTTTCAGACAAGCACTTCCCAGACTGAGCGCTAGAGGGCACTCCGAGGCTCCAGTGGCCGAGAGCGAGCCAGGGTGCGGAAACCCTCCAGCTCCAGAGCCCACCTCTCCCCGGGCACGTGCAGGGCGGCCTCAGCGGGAGGCTCAACCTGCCCACGTAGGCGGAGGCGGGACGGGCGGCCTCGGAGTTCTGCTCACCCAAGCATTACAGGTTTCACAAAGCGTTCCCCCTCGTCAAGCAAATACTTACCTCAAGAGAAACGCTAAAGTAAGGCTTACGAGAAAAGCTATTCAGTGCAAGAGCGATCTTGGAGATAGAGGCAGTGGTGAGCTAGTTAACAACTCTAAATCTGTCAGCAGCCCTTGACAAAGCAGAAAGGAACTGACTAAATCACAGCATGACTCGGAGCTGACGTCAATGTGCAGCTCGCTTGGAGTTTAACTTTTCCACTTCCCTGCCGAACACGATTCCAGGAAATGTAGTGACGTAAGCCCTTTGAACTCGATTAGCTGAGGTACAGACCATTTTAAACACAGGAGGAAAGAAACAAGTAGGCACGCAAACACCGCCGACACGCTGCGTTTTCCTAGTCTGTTTTGGAGCAACATTTGTACACAACAATGAAATCGGAAGCTTAATTTTTTACAAGTTGAACGGTATGTTTAACGGTATGTTTAACTTGTAGCTGCATTGAATTTGCAACAGGTTGCAAAGAAGTAACAGCTTATTTTAGTGAAGCACAACGGAGAGAGAAAGGATTACTGCCTTGGTCAAAAAAGCAATCCGCTGAACAAAAAAGCACTTACACTAAGATGCCTTCACAGAGTGTGCTCAGTACATACAGATATATATTAAAAGAAACTTCTTACTCGTCAGCCACTAGAAAATTAATACTTTCTGAAACACTCAGAGGTCCCTAAATTTTTCTAAACTTCAAAATAAAATTTTCAGAATTAATTTAAATCTCTCTTTAAAATTCTTACCTGTTTCATCTCCAGTTACAGCCATGATGGGCTTCTGCATACAGAACTGTCTTGTCTCCCCTATCACAGGTTGACATACAGTGTTCCAAACTAGCAAGCATGTGCAGGATAAGTAGGAGTAACTTACATCACAATGACATCACTAGCCTATCACTACCATCAATTTGCTTTGTCACAGAGGAGCTCAATGAAACCAAAGCCCTATAAAAACCCTTCCTGTAATAAACCATATTAATGTTCTTGTTTCTCATTGTACATAGAAATCTGTTGAGATGGGCTCTGGCAAAAAAAAAAAAAAGTCTCATTAGCATTAAGTTACAAGATTGTTTCTTATGGAGCAACTAACTTATTATTGTTCTGTCCAAGGTTTCTAGATAAACAAAGGGGGCATAAACACTGTATCTTTTATAACTCCTAGGAGGAAAACAAAACAAAACACATGGAGATTAAAGCAATAACAAAGGGGCCCCTGGGTGGCTCAGTCATTAAGTTTCTGCGTTCTGCTCAAGTCATGATCCCAGAGCCCTTGGGATGGAGCCCTTGCATTGGGCTCTCTGCTCTTGGGAAGCCTGCTTTCCCTTTCCCACTCCCTCTGCTTGTGTTCCCTTTCTGCGGTCTCTGTCTCTGTCAAATAAATAAAATATTTTAAAATAAGTAAATCAGACAAAAACCCTGACAATCAGCCCAGAAAAACATTGTGAAATACACAGAAATGTATTTCTTAAACACTTCTAAATTCGTCAAGGAAGAAATAACCAGCCACCTTCTTACACTTAACAGTTTTATTTGCTTAACTATTTGCTACAGCACCATAAAATCCAGCTGTTCCCAAGGTGAAACAGAATTTGCTAATTTCACTTGAATAAATACTGACATTTAAAAAATTCACTGTGCCAAAGGTAGCAAGAACTACATAGCATTCTTCCATAAATATTAGTTTGAATCATAGGAATTTGCTATTTGACCTTTTTGGCTCATAAGAAACAGCAATTTCATGAGTTCAGTCTAATATATAATTTTACTAAATTAAAAACCCTTGAAAAGAATTTGAGGATTTAAAAAAATTCATAAATAAATCACAATTACTACTAGTAAATTTTTTAAATGTCAAATGGTATTTGGATCACTTAATGAAGAGTGCATGAAGAGCTAGATCACTATATGAAATTTAACAATGGCAAGGTTAGATTAAAAAAAAATTAGCTCATGTTCAACAGTATAAAAGACCATAGTCTGGAAAAAGAAATGATTTGCACATCTATCTAGTGTACAGTAATAAGTGACATGGCACTGCGACCTTTTATTGTTACCAGTGGGCTGAATAAAGCCCATTCCCTCATATGATTAGAATTCCACCTAACCTTAATATTAATGATGTTGATGTGCTTCTCCAGAGCACATGAACTGAAGACATCTGGCTATATAAGAAAGTGTGGAGAGCAACCTAGGCATCAATCCCAACAGAGGCTCCATGACAGACTCTCTTCCATCTCAGCCATACCTAAAGGTTTCATTGAATAAATGGTTTTATTAAACATTTATCACATGCCAGGGACTGTGCCAGATACTAAGGATCTCTACCCAAACAGAAGTTATCTAGGCATGTCACACATACCCTAAGGAGGTACAGTAGGAACTGACAGGAGGTTATCTAAACCAGATCTATAGGATCAGGGAAGGCTTCCTGGAGGAAGTACTAAGATGAAGCCTGAATAATGCAAATAACTGACATAAGTGTTCCTGTCAGGGCAAATGGCTAAGTGTGAGGCCCTAGAAAGGAAAAGAGGGTGCGGCATAGCACAGGAAATGAAGAAATCCTGCACAGAGCTGCATTACAAAAGAGGGAGAAGTTGAGAGGGAAAGGTCCAGTAAAGGTGGCAAGGCGTAGATCAAGCAAAGATTTGGGCCATGTTAAAGATTTTGGACTAAGGAACGTGTGGGTGGCTCAGTTGGTTAAAAGCGTCTGCTTTCAGCTCAGGTCATGACCCCAGGGTCCTAGGCTCCTTGCCCAGCAGGGAGCCTGCTTCTCCCTCTGCCTGCAGCTCCATTTACTTGTGTGCTCTCTCACTGCTCTCTCTGAAAAATGAATAAGTAAAATCTTAAAAAAAATTTTTTTGGGGATTTTGCATAAAAAGTAACAAGACTTCACTGAATAAGAGGCTGACACAGTTAGATGTGAATTTTAAAGACACCACTCTGAACTGCAGAACTGAGTATAACAGAAAAAAAGAAAATGTTGGAGGTAGAGACATTTGTTTTTAAGAAATATTAGTAGCTCCTAGGATTACTGGTAGGGATGAAAAAAGGGAGCCTGAGCTTTCAGGAACAATTCTCAGAAAACCAGACCAAGAAGAGATCTGCCACCTCTGGCATGATTAGGAAGATCAGGGAACTTCACCACCACTACCAGCTCCAGGGCAGCCACCCAGCAGAAGGGATGACAGGTCGGAGGGCATGGCAGTAAGTAGGATTGGACAGCAGGAGTGGAGAGGAGTGGAAGGATGAGTGGTTTAGCTGGGAGGAAGGAGAGCTGACACGCAGGTTCCTAGCCTGTAGCAACAGGTTGGACAGGAGTCCACTACCCAAATAGGGTGAACAAAAAGAGAACTAGGGTGGGGAAAATGGATGTGACTTTGGAGTCAAGAGATGTGTGTGGGACTTCTAAGCAGCTAGATGGGAGTCAGGGGCATAGTCAGAGTGCACTGACAACCAATGGGCAGGGATGAAGTCAGCCAGGGAGAATGCGCCAGTCAGATGGAA